>NC_133373.1:40267271-40481248 GCF_049309525.1 Garra rufa
ACATGTAATCCACTTATACTTTTTATCGTGTAACTTATATTTAGGCCACTTTGCCATCGCAATTACTTCAAATGAATAAATGAATAAGCTGCATATTCAAAATCTTGCCCGTTATAGCGCCAAAACCTCGTCACTCACAAGTCATCACATCTCACTAACGTAAAAGACGTAAATTGATTGACAGGTCTCTGTTAAACTAAACCAGTAAGGGTTGCGTTAAGCAAAAATGAGTTGATGACTGCACTACACATTATATTACTGTGAAGGCATTAAAATAAAAATCACTAATGATAAAAGCAAAGAAAAAAGCAGCTGATTGGGCGGCTTTTATTTATTTTTTTCAAATTTTATCTACCCGCCCAATGCGTTATTCTCCGGTCCAAGCCGATCAAAAGAAGCCCAATTGGGCGGAAACCCGCCCAATCTGGCAACACTGATCTGGATTCTGGAACTATGGACTCGCACTGATGATGTAACGTAAGGTAGGCATGCCCACAGCGGGTTATGATTGGTCGATCGACAGGCTCAAATCTGATTGGCTAAAATGTACGAGTGAGTGACCCCCGTAGGAGGAGTTCACTGCCAGGAAAGTCTCAAAAACACACACGCAAGTCTAAAAAATACACACGCAAAAAAGGCTATTCGTACATTCATAGTCCGGGATACACTCGTGATTTTTAAAAATTCAAAATTGTTGTACACAGTTGTAAATCTTTGAATTGTGTTTTGGCAATTTGTGAAACGTATTTAATAAATATATATATTAGGGGTGGGCATAGATTAATTTTTTTAATCTAGATTAATCTAGATTAAATTTTGGAATTAATCTAGATTAATCTAGATTAAAATGGCTAATTTGAATTCTGCTGAAGGCATTCAGAATATGTGTGCTACCCAAATAATGACTTAAAGTCTTTGAGAATGGATCATAAAGCTCATAAAGCTGTTCTATGATAATTTGTTGATGAAAATAAATTATGTTCAATTAGATGTACTTGTGTTTACTAACTAACTAACAATGAAATTATTTTTTCTCCCTATTAGATTGTGTTTTTTTTAACGTCAACACCTACCCAGCCCATTACATGTTACACCGTACTTTTATTTTGACAGGTTGCCATGAAGTTTCTGTGTATACAGTATGATATGATGCTAGTTTTCTCAAATGAAACGGTAAAAGTGACACTCACAGCAGTTTGGGAGATTGAGTTTATCTGTTCATGTGAGATGAAAATGCCAAAAATTACCGGGAGCGTCACGTGTGTTTCAGTATGCGTGTAGTAAAAGCTCGTCTCTGCAATGCATACATACAGCTAGGCAAACGGAACATATCGGATTCATATTAAAACGGTCTTTTTGCATTTCAGTTTTCACATACACTAGTCCATATCGCGATTTGAATTAAGTGACTGACCAACATTTGATTTATGAATCCAAAAAACGACCAATTTACGTGGCATTTCGCTATAGTAGATTCGGTTTTTATGAATGGAGGACGACGCGACCCCGTCTGTGTTTTGGCGGAGGAGACTTAAACGCGCGACCATATTCTACAATCTTCGGTATACATCCGCGTTAAACTATCAAGGTGAAAGTCATCATAGCTTGCGTAGTTTAGACCCTGCTCCCAACCCAAATTTGAGAATAGATTAACGGCGATATTTTTTTTATCGCGCGATAAGAGTCTCACGTTAACGCAGCACGTTAACGCCGATAACGGCCCACCACTAATATATATATATATATATATTTTTTTTTTGCACGTAAACTGTTTTTTTGTGAAAATATTTTTTTTTGTCGTGCACGTGAATTGATACACACGTGTGCATCTTGTCTTTTGCGTGAATTATTAATGAGACTAATTTGCTTCCATACGGGACTGGTAAAAGAAAAACCGATCATTACCTGATCATTGATCATCAGGAGAGGGGAAGGGCAGAGAGTGAGAGAAGAAGCAGCTGAGCAGCGTAAAGACAGAATAAGGCCGCGATCACACCGAGCGCATTTTTGCAGTTGGAGGCGCCTCTTTTGAATGGTTTTCTGTTGGCAGTGAGCGTTCTACGCGCTGCTTATGCGCCCCAGGCGCCTCGCGTTTTCACCGCCTGAAAAACGCCCAACGTCATTCGCGTTCTTTTCCATTGTCCAATCGAATGAATGGAGAGGCGGGCCTTCTGTTGTGGTGACGGAATTTTACGGTTGCTTAAAAAGTCCGGAGACTGCAAGAAATAGAGGAGAAACCTTTTGTGTCTATCGTGGGTAACCTGGAGCTGTATTATTTAGGGTTTCTGCTAATATGACAGTTTACTTAACAGCATAAAACTAAGATTTTAGAGTGCTCGCGCTATAATCCTTTGATTTGACTGACAGGACAGCTGTTTTGGTCGTTGCTTAGCAACATAAAAAAAAAACGCAGCACGCTCTTTTATTAAAAGTCACCAAAAAAAAAGGCAGTGCTGTGCGCCTCGCGTTTTTAGAACTAAAAGACGCGTTTGGTGTGATCGCAGCCTAAGGCCGCGATCACACCGAACGCGTTTTTGCAGTTGGAGGCGCCTCTTTTGAATGGTTTTCTGTTGGCAGTGAGCGTTCTCCGCGCTGCTTATGCGCCCCGGGCGCCTCGCGTTTTCGCCGCCTGCTGCGCCTCGCGTTTTTGCAGCAGCGCTCTGAGCGCCTGAAGTTGAAAAAAAATCAACTCTAAACGGAAAAACGCCCAACGTCATTCGCGTTCTTTTCCATTGTCCAATCGAATGAATGGAGAGGCGGGCCTTCTGTTGTGGTGACGAAAGTTTACCGTTGTTTAAAAAGTCCGGAGACTGCAGAAAAGGAGGAGAAACCTTTGGTGTCTATCGTGGGTAACCCGGAGCTGTATTATTTAGGGTTTCTGCTAAAATGACAGTTTACTTAACAGAAAAAAACAAAGATTTTAGAGGGCTCGCGCTATAATCCTTTGATTTGACTGACAGGACAGCAGTTTTGGTCGTTGCTTAGCAACATAAAAAAAAACCGCAGCACACTGCTCTTTTATTAAAAGTCACCAAACAAGGCAGTGCTGTGCGCCTTGCGTTTTTAGAACTAAAAGACGTTCGGTGTGATCAGGGCCTAAGGGCCGTTCACATGTCGCGCCTACAAACGCGTGGAAAACGCTAGGCGCGCCGTTTTCTTACTCCAGCTTTGTGTCTTTTTTTCATTCTAGCTGAAGTACGGGACAAATCGCGTTCCTTCTCACCTCAATACGGAACACGTAATGTTTTGTTTCTGAATACGGGACGATTCCGTTTTTTACGGGACGTTTTGTAACCCTACAAACTACAAAACTGCCAAAGATGCTGTCTTGTGTCATCGATGGCACTTGACTGCACTGCACACACCAGTCTGCCGCAGACATTTCAGATCATACAAAGATGCACAAATACAATACAACAGTTGTCATTTTAACAGCACAATTTCATTAGATCTCTGTATTAGAAGTAACAAAATTACCTAACTTTATATTAAGTTACAGATTTACTATTTTAGTATTTAAGCAATACTTTTGTAAGAAGGTTGTTTAAAATATTTTGACTTTGTCAAATTAGCTTTTTTAATGTCTATGTAATTTGTCTTTACATGTAATGATCTTTTTTTCCTAAAAATGTAAATTATTTAGAAAAATCACATTCACATTTAAAATAATAAGAAGTATTGGTATCGGTATCGTAAAAATTTTCACAAAAAGTATCGGTATCGTATCGCATTAAAAAATTGTGGTATCGCCCATCCCTAAAGAACACTTCAGAATCTGGGCTGAAGCAGTAGGACATCCGGGGATTTCTCGCCTACTCTTTTATGAATACTGAGGTTTCGAACGTACTTCTTTCTTCACGTACTCTTTTTTCCTACTATATAGTAGGTAAGTAGTGTAAGAGGAATTTTACAGTAAAAACACACAAGGACCAGATATGATGAACAAAAACCAGGAGTCAAAGATTCAATCAATCGAAGTCATGTTTACTGAAGAAAATAGTTTGTAGTTTCATCAGCAGAAGTCAGCTTCAACACTCTCTATGGAGTTCGTAGACCGCTCTGCTTACATGTTCAAAACACCAGTAATTATACTCTAACAGAGGTTGCTAATTACGTCAATACAAAGATTAGGAAGATCCGGATTGGTCCAGAACCTAGATAAGTGTGAAATATTCAACACACACATAAAGTCACACACAGAGGTCTTATCTATCGTCAAGGTTGCCTAGCCAGGCAAGACTCTTTATCAATGTGGCTTGATACACGCACACTTAACAGTTAGCCACTTAGAAAAATAGAACCAAACCAACAGGATTTCACTAATACAAGTCTAAGGGATTCGCATTTGATCAGTTATCAAGAACACATGTCATAGATGTCCCGATCACAGATGTCTTGGTCACAACTGCTCACGTAATCAGGAGGGTCATCCTGACCTCCTGAGGTGTGACCTCGGCTGTCTGAGAAAAGAGAAACTTCAACAAGCACAAATCTCATTCAGAGCACAATTAATTCTAACATCATGTGATTTTCTATTAAGACATCTTTCTAGCCACTACTAATATTAAACAATGAGCTAGATCATCTACTAAAAATGTGTAAGAATTAATAAGGATATTAATTTGTAAAAAGGCCATGATGTCTTCCGACTTCCACTCCTTCAGTAGGCATATTCGAACGCACTTTAAGTAGACGTTCGTCCGAATCTCGCGAGAATTAGTGCACTCGCCTACTAATTCTCGCCTACTCTTTTATGAATACTGAACATTCAAACATACTTTTTTACTCGCCTACTGCTTTTTGCCTACTATATAGTATGGAAGTATGCGTTTTCGAACGCAGCCTTTGTCTGTGATCTGCAATGAGAGCCGTTGCCCAAGCAAGGAGGAGGGGACATCCGACCTCCTCGGCTGTAATTAGTCCAGCCCAGAGTCGATCATGACCAGTTGGCCAATCCACCACCTATTAATAGTTTATACCGTTTAAAATAAAACATCGGCCCACAAAATCACCATCGGCCCACCGGGCAATTGCCCGGTATGCCCGATGGCCAGTCCGGCCATGTCCATGATACAGTACACACTGTTACACACTGTTGATAAGTTTCTCCTTTCTGAATCTTTTTACACTGTTATTAAACAGTTTCTCAAGACAAACTCTGATAATAGAGTCAACAGACTGTACAAGTTTACAATAGTGCAGAAGTTTAGGGAGCAAAGGCCACTAGAGGGCCTCAGAAAACTTCCAAAGAAGCAAAATGACTTAACATTAGGATTATATACATATAATATTAACTTCATTACAATTCTACAAAACCAAGATAAAATTGACATTTACATTTGTACAAAAAGTGGCATGTCCAAAATTATTCATACCCTTTGCAAACTGTCTCAGTCTATGAGGAAATCCAAAGTGATACCATTCCAAATAGTCCAAGCTGTTCTAAAGCATCCTAATTACCCTGATTCATTGGGAACAGCTGTTTTAATCAACTCAACAGGTGAAAAACAGAAGCTTTCAGCTTTTAGTTTGTGGACAGTCATGGCTAAGACAGGAGCTCACTGAGGACCTGCAGCTGCACATTGTGGCTGCTCACAAGTCAGGAAAGGGCTATAAGACCATATCTAAATGTTTTGAAGTTGCAGTGGCTACAGTGCAAAGTACTATTAAAAAATAAAAGACGTTCCGCACTTTAAAAAATCTCGGAAGCCAAAAGTGACACCTGTGCTGGCCATGAGGTTAGTGAGAGAGGTAAAAAAGAATCCAAAGATCACCACCAAGGTCATCCTGATGAATCTGGTCTCAGCTGGTGGCAACATCTCAAGGCAGACAGTCCAACGGACACTGCACACCGCTGGGTTCCACGGACGCAGAACAAGGAGGACATCACTTCTCCAGAAAATGGTAAGTTTTGTAAATTGTCCTGGACTTTTTATTTGGATGCCTTTTCATCATGTGCAGAAGCTGAAATGAATAAAACATTGCTTTGATTTCATTTCTATATATTTTTTTAAGTAACCTTAAGTGAACATGCTTTTATATGCTGACTTCATGCAAAACATAATGGAGTAAGGGAGTAATTACTCTGTGACGCCTCAGAGCCTCGTTCTAAATAAGAATGACACAATTAAACAGGGATACATAGAAAGTTACAAAAACATAAAACTGCATATGGTGAACTTTGAAAGTGTGTCTAAAGGAACTGATATTTAGTTTTATTTTCTTATTGAGCATTAGATGTATTGAACTGGACTGTACAGAACATATTACCAGCAGCACATCTCCTCCTCCATACGATGAGTGCAGTCATAATGAGAACAGCCACACACATGAACACCAGCAAACTGACAACTACAGACAGACTGAAGGATCCGGGGTTAGATTCATCCATATCTGAAATTAAGGTGAGTTGACAATCAACAACAAGAAAAGAAAGCTTCAGCCCACAAACAGATATTGGAATAGTGGCAACTGATTTGTGCTGTGTTTAAAAAAGGGAGTTTTGTTTTCTTTACCAAATGTAATATCCAGTTTGTTGCCCAGATTGAGGTGCTTCATTGTGCAGCTGTATTTATGTCCCTCACGTAGCTCTTTTTTTAACGATCACTAAACTCTTCCTCATCTGGTAAGTTCCGTCTCCGTTGGGCAGAATCTCTCCTCCTGTGATCTGACCATCATCCACAAGCTGACCATCTCTGAACAGGGTCAGGTTAATGTGACGGGAGTAAAAACCAGTGACCAGACAGCTGATCTGAAGCCCTTGTGAGTCTGGGAGTATCTTCCTAATGAGTCTAACTCTATGAAGTACATTTTTTTGGAAGGCGTCCATTTCGGAGCATGTTTGACGGTTCGTGGTCATGGGTCTGTGGACCCTGCGCGCCGACCCCCCAAAATTTTTGAGGGGGGCGCCGCTGGTGTCAATCTGACCGGGTCGGCCGGCGGGGCAGCACGGTAACGTCTGGGGGGGGCTGGCCCCCTTAGGGGCCGCGCGGGGGCCCCCCAAAGTTTTGGGCCTAAAATTGCAGTTCTGTCTTTCGCCACAGAGTGGAGCACCACCGATCCCACTTTAGGTTTATTACATGGCCATTAAAACAAAGGGGTGGTGGACACTTTTTTGGTCCCACGAACCCACTATTTGTCCATTTGCCCATTATTTCTGCGGAACGGCCACGGGACCGCCCGGGACCACCTTCTCGGGCGCAAGCCCCGCCCCCAAGGTCCACGAACCCACTATTTGTCCATTTGCCCATTATTGTTACGGAACGTCTGCGGAACCCCCCGGGACCCCCTCCCCGGCCACGAGCCCCGCCCCCAAGGTCCCACGAACCTACTATTTGTCCATTTCTCATTTGAGTGAATGACTCCGGTGGGGGTTTTCGTCCCAGCGACCCTCTATTTGTCCACAGCCCTACCGGTTTGATGGGAGGACCCCCGTCCCACGAACCCACTATTTGTCCATTTGGCCATTATTGTTACGGAACGTCCGCGGATCCCCCCGGGACCCCCTCCCCGGTCACGAGCCCCGCCCCCAAGGTCCCACGAACCCATTATTTGTCCATTTGCCCATTATTGTTACGGAACGTCCGCGGATCCCCCCGGGACCCCCTCCCCGGTCACGAGCCCCGCCCCCAAGGTCCCACGAACCCACTATTTGTCCATTTGCCCATTATTGTTACGGAACGTCTGCGGAAACCCCCGGGACACCCTCCCCGGCCACGAGCTCCGCCCCTAAGGTCCCACGAACCCACTATTTGTCCATTTGCCCATTATTGTTACGGAACGTCCGCGGAACCCCCCGGGACCCCCTCCAAGGCCACGAGCTCCGCCCCTAAGGTCCCACGAACCCACTATTTGTCCATTTACCCATTATTGTTACGGAACGTCCGCGGAACCCCCCGGGACCCCCTCCCCGGTCACGAGCCCCGCCCCCAAGGTCCCACGAACCCACTATTTGTCCATTTGCCCATTATTGTTACGGAACGTCCGCGGAACCCCCCGGGACCCCCTCCCCGGCCACGAGCTCCGCCCCCAAGGTCCCACGAATCCACTATTTGTCCATTTGCCCATTATTGTTACGGAACGTCCGCGGAACCCCCCGGGACCCCCTCCCCGGCCACGAGCCCCGCCCCTAAGGTCCCACGAACCCACTATTTGTCCATTTGCCCATTACAGTCACGGAAAGACCCCGGAACACTTCGGAACAACTCCCCCTCCACATTGCCACAGCCCCCCGGTCCCACGAACCCACTATTTGTCCATTTGCCCATTATGGTCACGGAAAGACCCCGGAACACTCCGGAACAAATCCCCCTCCACATTGCCACAGCCCCCCGGTCCCACGAACCTACTATTTGTCCATTTGCCCATTACAGTCACGGAAAGACCCCGAAACACTCCGGAACAACTCCCCTGCACATTTCCACAGCCCCCCAGGCCCACAGACCCACTATTTGTCCATTTGCCCATTGTAGTGATGGAATTAAACCTTGACCCTTAATATATTAGTGGACACTCATCCCTTTAACCTACTACAGAGTCCCATAGAATACATTGCAAGTGGGATGTGTGTCCATTTACAATGTAATAAATAGCTAATTCCATTGAATACATTGCAAGTGGGATTTGAGTCCATTTCCAATGTAAGAAATAGCCAATTCCATTGAATACATTGCAAGTGGGATGTGTGTCCATTTCCAATGTATTAAACAGCCAATCCCATTGAATACATTGCAAGTGGGATGTGTGTCCATTTCCAATGTAATAAACAGCCATTCCCATTGAATACATTGCAAGTGGGATGTGTGTCCATTTCCAATGTATTAAACAGCCCATCCCATTGCATACATTACAAGTGGGATCTGTGTCCATTTCCAATGTAATAAATAGGTCAATTCAATTGAATACATTGCAAGTGGGATGTGTGTCCATTTCCAATGTAATAAATAGCCAATTCCATTAAATACATTGCAAGTGGGATGTGTGTCCATATCCAATGTATTAAACAGCCAATCCCATTGAATACATTGCAAGTGGGACCTGTGTCCATTTGCAATGTATTAAACAGCCAATCCCATTGAATACATTGCAAGTGGGACATGTGTCCATTTCCAATGTATTAAACAGCCAATCCCATTAAATACATTGCAAGTGGGACCTGTGTCCATTTCCAATGTATTAAACAGCCAATCCCATTGAATACATTGCAAGTGGGATATGTGTCCATTTCCAATGTATTAAACAGCCAATCCCATTGAATACATTGCAAGTGGGACATGTGTCCATTTCCAATGTATTAAACAGCCAATCCCATTGAATACATTGCAAGTGGGACATGTGTCCATTTCCAATGTATTAAACAGCCAATCCCATTGAATACATTGCAAGTGGGACATGTGTCCATTTCCAATGTATTAAACAGCCAATCCCATTGAATACATTGCAAGTGGGACATGTGTCCATTTCCAATGTATTAAACAGCCAATCCCATTGCATACATTGCAAGTGGGATATTTGTCCATTTCCAATGTATTAAACAGCCAATCCCATTGCATACATTGCAATTGGGACATTTGTCCACTTCTAATGTATTATATGAGGATTTCATGTTGAGTTTTCGAGTATTTCACCACATACGGTGCATGTCCACCCGCAACTTATTTGATGGGCCTGAATAAATTGGAAATGGACATTTCATCATGTACATGAAAATCCCAATATTGTTGATAAAAACACCTCTACTCTACTCAGCATACTCATTGGAATCCATTTATGTGAGTTTCATATCATAATACTGTACAATTTTGCTTACAAATCAACAACATTGTGAATTTCACGTTGAGTTTTCGAGTATTTTCACCATATGGTGCATCATATGGTGCATGTCCACCCTCAACTTATTTGACGGGGCTGAATAAATTGGAAATGGACATTTTGTAAAGTAAATTTACATCCCACTATTGTGGATAAAAACACCTCTACTGTACTCAGAACACTCAGTGGAAGCCAATTATGTGAGTTTTATGTCATAATACTGTAGAATTTGCATAAAAATGAATGTCCACGGAAGCACTATGAAGGGCCCGCTGAATAAATTGGAAATGGACGTTTCTTTATTTTAAAAAGTCCCAAAATCAGACCGGACTCGATCGATAGCCCTCGCCGGGCCCTCTCCGACAACGCAGGCCACGAGTCCCTTCTTCCCCGGGGCCCGGAGATAGGACCCCCCAAACCCCACACTTTGACCGGCTGTCACTCGGCCGAATCGGCGCCGAACCGTACCAAACTTGGGTCGATCCTAGACCTCCATGGCCCCTATCCGACGACACCCACCCAGAGGCCCTACCCCTTCGGGGGCCGGAGATAGGGCCCCCCCAATCCCCACACTTTGACCGGCTACCACTCGGCCGAATAGGCGCCGATCCACCCCAAACTCGGTGTCCGGTTAGACCCGAGGGAGCCCTAACCGACGACACCCGCCCCGAGTCGCTGCTCCACCCGGGGCCCGAGATATGGACCCCCATAGTTTCGGGGGCCAAATCGAACGAAGACGCCTGAAGGCTCCCAACTGGGCTCGATCGATAGCCCTCAACGGGCCCTCTCCGTCGACGTAGGCCACGAGTCCCTACTCCCCCGGGGCCCGGAGATAGAGCCCCCCAATGCCCCAAACTATAAAACTTTGACCGGCTACCACTCGGCCGAATCGAGGCCGTACCGCACCAAACTCGGGGCCCCGTTAGACCCGAGCGAGACCTAACCGACGACACCAGCCACGAGTCGCTGCTCCACCGGGGGCCCGAGATATGGACCCCCATAGTTTCGGGGGCCAAATCGAACGAAGACGCCTGGAGGCTCCCAACTGGGCTCGATCGATAGCCCTCAACGGGCCCTCTCCGTCGACGTAGGCCACGAGTCCCTACTCCCCCGGGGCCCGGAGATAGAGCCCCCCAATGCCCCAAACTATAAAACTTTGACCGGCTACCACTCGGCCGAATCGAGGCCGAACCGCACCAAACTCGGGGCCCCGTTAGACCTGAGCGAGACCTAACCGACGACACCAGCCACGAGTCGCTGCTCCACCGGGGGCCCGAGATACGGACTTCCAAACTTTATGTCCACCGGCAACTTATTTGACGGGCCCTTCATAGTGCTCCCGTGGACACTTCTATAAAGTGTATTTTTTTAATAAGTATGTGCAATATTTTTGATGAAAACACCTCTACTGTACTTAGCACACTCAGTGGAAGCCAATTCTCTCAGTTTCATTTCATAATACTGTAGAATTTGCATAAAAATGAATGTCCACGGGGGCATTATGAAAGGCCCGCTAAATAAATTGGAAATGGACATTTCGTCATTTACATTAAAATCCCAATATTGTTGATAAAAAACACCTCTACTGTACTCAGCATACTCATTGGAATCCATTTCTGTGAGTTTCATATCATAATACTGTACAATTTTGCTTACAAATCAACAACATTGTGAATTTCACGTTGAGTTTTCGAGTATTTCACCACATATGGTGCATGTCCACCCTCAACTTATTTGAAGGGGCTGAATAAATTGGAAATGGACATTTTGTCATTTACATTAAAATCCCAATATTTTTGATAAAAACACCTTTACTGTACTTGGCATACCCCTTGGAATCCATTTATGTGAGTTTCATGTCATAATACTGTACAATTTGCATACAAATGAACAAAATTGTGGATTTCACGTTGAGTTTTCGAGTATTTCACCACATATGGTGCATGTCCACCCACAACTTATTTGACGGGGCTGAATAAATTGGAAATGGACATTTTGTCATGTACATAAACATCACCAATATTGTTGATAAAAACACATCTACTGTACTCAGCACACTCAGTGGAATCCATTTATGTAAGTTTTATCTCAAAATACTGTAGAATTTGCATAGAAATTAATGTCCACGGGAGCATTATGGAGGGCCCGCTGAATAAATTGGAAATGGACGTTTCCTTATGTGAAAAGTCCCAAATTTTGACCGGCCATATCTCACCCAAAACGGGGGCAATCTTAAAGAAATTTGGGTCAAAGTTGAACCGTCCCTAGGCCTACCGAACGCCACTTGTCCGGAGTCGATTGGCCCCCGGGGGCCGGAGATACGGCCCCCCAGAGTTAAGGGGGTCAAACGGAAGGACATGTCCCAGAGACTTGAAACTCGGCTCGTTTGTAGCCCTCGAGGGGCCATGTTTGACGCCACCACTCCCGAGTCGATAGGCCCCCGGGGGCTTGAGATACGGATCCCCAAAGACAAAAAGTACCAAAATTTGACCGGCTGTAACTCACCCAAAACGGGGGCAAACTCCACCAATCTCAGGGTATTATTAGACCACGTGGACCTCTTTCCGATGCCACCTGCCCCAAGTCCCTACCCCCCCGGGGGCCGGAGATACGGACACCCAAATTTTTTGTCCACGCTCAACTTATTTGACGGGCCTGACATACTGCTTCCGTGGACACTTCAATAAAGTGTATTTTTTAATAAGTATGTGCAATTTTGTTGATGAAAACACCTCTACTGTACTAAGCACACTCAGTGGAATCCATTTATGTAAGTTTTGTCTCAAAATACTGTAGAATTTGCATAAAAATGAATGTCCACGGGAGCATTATTAAGGGCCCGCTGAATAAATTGGAAATGGACATTTTGTCATGTACATAAACGTCACCAATATTGTTGATAAAAACACCTCTACTGTACTCAGCACACTCAGTGGAATCCATTTATGTAAGTTTTATCTCATAATACTGTAGAATTTGCATAAAAATGAATGTCCACGGGAGCATTATGAAGGGCCCGCTGAATAAATTGGAAATGGACATTTCGTCATGTCAATAACCATCCCAATATTGTTGATAAAAACACCTCTACTGTACTCAGCACACTCAGTGGAATCCATTTATGTAAGTTTTATCTCATAATACTGTAGAATTTGCATAAAAATGAATGTCCACGGGAGCATTATGAAGGGCCCGCTGAATAAATTGGAAATGGACATTTTGTCATGTCAATTAACATCCCAATATTGTTGAAAAAAAAAAAAACACCTCTACTGTACTCAGCACACTCAGTGGAATCCAATGATGAAAGTTTCATGTCATAATACTGTACAATTTGCATACAAATGAACAAAATTGTGGATTTCACGTTGAGTCTTCGAGTATTTCACCACATATGGTGCATGTCCACCCACAACTTATTTGACGGGGCTGAATAAATTGGAAATGGACATTTTGTCATGTACATAAACATCACCAATATTGTTGATAAAAACACATCTACTGTACTCAGCACACTCAGTGGAATCCATTTATGTAAGTTTTATCTCAAAATACTGTAGAATTTGCATAGAAATTAATGTCCACGGGAGCATTATGGAGGGCCCGCTGAATAAATTGGAAATGGACGTTTCCTTATGTGAAAAGTCCCAAATTTTGACCGGCCATATCTCACCCAAAACGGGGGCAATCTTAAAGAAATTTGGGTCAAAGTTGAACTGTCCCTAGGACTACCGAACGCCACTTGTCCGGAGTCGATTGGCCCCCGGGGGCCGGAGATACGGCCCCCCAGAGTTAAGGGGGTCAAACGGAAGGACATGTCCCAGAGACTTGAAACTCGGCTCGTTTGTAGCCCTCGAGGGGCCATGTTTGACGCCACCACTCCCGAGTCGATAGGCCCCCGGGGGCCTGAGATACGGATCCCCAAAGACAAAAAGTACCAAAATTTGACCGGCTGTAACACACCCAAAACGGGGGCAAACTCCACCAAACTCAGGGTATTATTAGACCACGTGGACCTCTTTCCGATGCCACCTGCCCCAAGTCCCTACCCCCCCGGGGGCCGGAGATACGGACCCCCAAATTTTATGTCCACGCTCAACTTATTTGACGGGCCTGACATACTGCTTCTGTGGACACTTCAATAAAGGGTATTTTTTAATAAGTATGTGCAATTTTGTTGATGAAAACACCTCTACTGTACTCAGCACACTCAGTGGAATCCATTTATGTAAGTTTTATCTCAAAATACTGTAGAATTTGCATAAAAATGAATGTCCACGGGAGCATTATGAAGGGCCCGCTGAATAAATTGGAAATGGACATTTCGTCATGTCAATAACCATCCCAATATTGTTGATAAAAACACCTCTACTGTACTCAGCACACTCAGTGGAATCCATTTATGTAAGTTTTATCTCATAATACTGTAGAATTTGCATAAAAATGAATGTCCACGGGAGCATTATGAAGGGCCCGCTGAATAAATTGGAAATGGACATTTTGTCATGTCAATTAACATCCCAATATTGTTGAAAAAAAAAAAAACACCTCTACTGTACTCAGCACACTCAGTGGAATCCAATGATGAAAGTTTCATGTCATAATACTGTACAATTTGCATACAAATGAACAAAATTGTGGATTTCACGTTGAGTTTTCGAGTATTTCACCACATATGGTGCATGTCCACCCACAACTTATTTGACGGGGCTGAATAAATTGGAAATGGACATTTTGTCATGTACATAAACATCACCAATATTGTTGATAAAAACACATCTACTGTACTCAGCACACTCAGTGGAATCCATTTATGTAAGTTTTATCTCAAAATACTGTAGAATTTGCATAGAAATTAATGTCCACGGGAGCATTATGGAGGGCCCGCTGAATAAATTGGAAATGGACGTTTCCTTATGTGAAAAGTCCCAAATTTTGACCGGCCATATCTCACCCAAAACGGGGGCAATCTTAAAGAAATTTGGGTCAAAGTTGAACCGTCCCTAGGCCTACCGAACGCCACTTGTCCGGAGTCGATTGGCCCCCGGGGGCCGGAGATACGGCCCCCCAGAGTTAAGGGGGTCAAACGGAAGGACATGTCCCAGAGACTTGAAACTCGGCTCGTTTGTAGCCCTCGAGGGGCCATGTTTGACGCCACCACTCCCGAGTCGATAGGCCCCCGGGGGCTTGAGATACGGATCCCCAAAGACAAAAAGTACCAAAATTTGACCGGCTGTAACTCACCCAAAACGGGGGCAAACTCCACCAATCTCAGGGTATTATTAGACCACGTGGACCTCTTTCCGATGCCACCTGCCCAAAGTCCCTACCCCCCCGGGGGCCGGAGATACGGACACCCAAATTTTTTGTCCACGCTCAACTTATTTGACGGGCCTGACATACTGCTTCCGTGGACACTTCAATAAAGTGTATTTTTTAATAAGTATGTGCAATTTTGTTGATGAAAACACCTCTACTGTACTAAGCACACTCAGTGGAATCCATTTATGTAAGTTTTGTCTCAAAATACTGTAGAATTTGCATAAAAATGAATGTCCACGGGAGCATTATTAAGGGCCCGCTGAATAAATTGGAAATGGACATTTTGTCATGTACATAAAAGTCACCAATATTGTTGATAAAAACACCTCTACTGTACTCAGCACACTCAGTGGAATCCATTTATGTAAGTTTTATCTCATAATACTGTAGAATTGCATAAAAATGAATGTCCACGGGAGCATTATTAAGGGCCCGCTGAATAAATTGGAAATGGACATTTTGTCATGTACATAAACGTCACCAATATTGTTGATAAAAACACCTCTACTGTACTCAGTACACTCATTGGAATCCGTTTATGTGAGTTTCATGTCATAATACTGTAGAATTTGCATACAAATGAAGAAAATTGGGGATTTCACGTTGAGTTTTCGAGTATTTCACCACATATGGTGCATGTCCACCCACAACTTATTTGACGGGGCTGAATAAATTGGAAATGGACATTTTGTCATGTACATAAACATCACCAATATTGTTGATAAAAACACATCTACTGTACTCAGTACACTCATTGGAATCCGTTTATGTGAGTTTCATGTCATAATACTGTATAATTTGCATACAAATGAACAAAATTGTGGATTTCAAATTGTGGATTTTCGGTAATTTCACCACATATGGTGCATGTCCATTTCCAATTTATTTGACGTGGGCTGAATAAATTGGAAATGGACATTTTGTCATGTACATAAACATCACCAATATTGTTGATAAAAACACATCTACTGTACTCAGCACACTCAGTGGAATCCATTTATGTAAGTTTTATCTCATAATACTGTAGAATTTGCATAGAAATGAATGTCCACGGGAGCATTATGGAGGGCCCGCTGAATAAATTGGAAATGGACATTTCGTCATGTACATAAACATCACCAATATTGTTGATAAAAACACATCTACTGTACTCAGTACACTCATTGGAATCCGTTTATGTGAGTTTCATGTCATAATACTGTATAATTTGCATACAAATGAAGAAAATTGGGGATTTTACGTTGAGTTTTCGAGTATTTCACCACATATGGTGCATGTCCACCCACAACTTATTTGACGGGGCTGAATAAATTGGAAATGGACATTTTGTCATGTACATAAACATCACCAATATTGTTGATAAAAACACATCTACTGTACTCAGTACACTCATTGGAATCCGTTTATGTGAGTTTCATGTCATAATACTGTATAATTTGCATACAAATGAACAAAATTGTGGATTTCAAATTGTGGATTTTCGGTAATTTCACCACATATGGTGCATGTCCATTTCCAATTTATTTGACGTGGGCTGAATAAATTGGAAATGGACATTTTGTCATGTACATAAACATCACCAATATTGTTGATAAAAACACATCTACTGTACTCAGCACACTCATTGGAATCCGTTTATGTGAGTTTCATGTCATAATACTGTATAATTTGCATACAAATGAAGAAAATTGGGGATTTCACGTTGAGTTTTCGAGTATTTCACCACATATGGTGCATGTCCACCCACAACTTATTTGACGGGGCTGAATAAATTGGAAATGGACATTTTGTCATGTACATAAACATCACCAATATTGTTGATAAAAACACATCTACTGTACTCAGTACACTCATTGGAATCCGTTTATGTGAGTTTCATGTCATAATACTGTATAATTTGCATACAAATGAACAAAATTGTGGATTTCAAATTGTGGATTTTCGGTAATTTCACCACATATGGTGCATGTCCATTTCCAATTTATTTGACGTGGGCTGAATAAATTGGAAATGGACATTTTGTCATGTACATAAACATCACCAATATTGTTGATAAAAACACATCTACTGTACTCAGCACACTCAGTGGAATCCATTTATGTAAGTTTTATCTCATAATACTGTAGAATTTGCATAGAAATGAATGTCCACGGGAGCATTATGGAGGGCCCGCTGAATAAATTGGAAATGGACATTTCGTCATGTACATAAACATCACCAATATTGTTGATAAAAACACATCTACTGTACTCAGTACACTCATTGGAATCCGTTTATGTGAGTTTCATGTCATAATACTGTATAATTTGCATACAAATGAAGAAAATTGGGGATTTCACGTTGAGTTTTCGAGTATTTCACCACATATGGTGCATGTCCACCCACAACTTATTTGACGGGGCTGAATAAATTGGAAATGGACATTTTGTCATGTACATAAACATCACCAATATTGTTGATAAAAACACATCTACTGTACTCAGCACACTCAGTGGAATCCATTTATGTAAGTTTTATCTCATAATACTGTAGAATTTGCATAGAAATGAATGTCCACGGGAGCATTATGGAGGGCCCGCTGAATAAATTGGAAATGGACATTTCGTCAGGTACATAAACATCACCAATATTGTTGATAAAAACACATCTACTGTACTCAGTACACTCATTGGAATCCGTTTATGTGAGTTTCATGTCATAATACTGTAGAATTTGCATACAAATGAACAAAATTGGGGATTTGACGTTGAGTTTTCGAGTATTTCACCACATATGGTGCATGTCTATTTCCAATTTATTTGACGGGCCTGAATAAATTGGAAATGGACATTTCGTCATGTACATAAACATCACCAATATTGTTGATAAAAACACATCTACTGTACTCAGCACACTCAGTGGAATCCAATTATGTAAGTTTTATCTCAAAATAATGTAGAATTTGCATAGAAATTAATGTCCACGGGAGCATTATGGAGGGCCCGCTGAATAAATTGGAAATGGACGTTTCCTTATGTGAAAAGTCCCAAATTTTGACCGGCCATAACTCACCCAAAACGGGGGCAATCTTAAAGAAATTTGGGTCAAAGTTGAACAGTCCCTAGGTCTACCAAACGCCACTTGTCCGGAGTCGATTGGCCCCCGGGGGCCGGAGATACGGCCCCCCAGAGTTAAGGGGGTCAAACGGAAGGACATGTCCCAGAGACTTGAAACTCGGCTCGTTTGTAGCCCTCGAGGGGCCATGTTTGACGCCACCACTCCCGAGTCGATAGGCCCCCGGGGGCCTGAGATACGGATCCCCAAAGACAAAAAGTACCAAAATTTGACCGGCTGTAACTCACCCAAAACGGGGGCAAACTCCACCAATCTCAGGGTATTATTAGACCACGTGGACCTCTTTCCGATGCCACCTGCCCCAAGTCCCTACCCCCCCGGGGGCCGGAGATACGGACCCCCAAATTTTATGTCCACGCTCAACTTATTTGACGGGCCTGACATACTGCTTCTGTGGACACTTCAATAAAGTGTATTTTTTAATAAGTATGTGCAATTTTGTTGATGAAAACACCTCTACTGTACTCAGCACACTCAGTGGAATCCATTTATGTAAGTTTTATCTCAAAATACTGTAGAATTTGCATAAAAATGAATGTCCACGGGAGCATTATGAAGGGCCCGCTGAATAAATTGGAAATGGACATTTCGTCATGTATATAAACATCCCAGTATTGCTGATAAAAACACAAGGTCCTAGGGCTTTGTGCTTTGGGGGCGCCAGTGAGGGGCCCCAGAGATGCGAGAATCTCGAATCTCGTTGCCCCACGATCCAGCGTCTCCAAACGGGGGACGTCCACGAACCCGCTAGGCCGAACCCATTCAAATAAATTGCAGGTGGGATTTTGTCAGAAACGTCCCAGGAGCACGAAGCCCTAGGACGACGCGCTTTTTTTCCCGAGGTCCGATGGTTTCGTGCTTTGGGGGCCTGAGCGAGGGGCCCCCGAGATGCCAGAATCTCAAATCTCGAGTTCCTACCGCCCATCGTCTCAGAACGGGGGACGTCCCACTTCCCATTTAAACGCGTACAGGTTTGGCGGACGCGCGCTCCCTTTTTTGACCTTTTGACCCCTAAAGAAGGCCGTACGGTCGCAGGACTTTGGCTACTGGCTGAGGGGGTCCCCTCGAGCCAAAGGTTTCGATTTCAGCTCGATCGGCCCTTTCGAAAGCGTGTCCACGAACCCGCTAGGCCGAACCCATTCAAATAAATTGCAGGTGGGATTTTTTCAGAAACGTCCTAGGGGCCCGAAATTCGGCACGGTGGCTCCAGGGCCATCCCAGAGTGAGGCGCCAAAAGCGCCAGGCCCTAGGACGAAGGAAAAATCGAGAGCCTCCTGCACAAAATATCTCCCTCAGTCCTCTTAGACTCTTAAACCGTCAGAGCCTTTCGAGAGATTTCAAAGTGTCAAAGGGGTATTTTTTTCCCCGAGGTCCTAGGGCTTCGTGCTTCGGGGGTGCGATCGAGGGGCCCCAGAGATGCGCAAATCTCAAATCTCGTGGCCCTACGACCCAGCGTCTCCGAACGGGAGACGTCCACGAACCCGCTAGGCCGAACCCATTCAAATAAATGGCAGGTGGACGCGCGCTCCCTTTTTTGACCTTTTGACCCCTAAAAAAGGCCGTACGGTCACAGGACTTTTCCGACCGGTCGAGGAGGTCCCCTCGAGCCGAAGGTTTCGAATTCAGCTCAATCGTCCCTTTCGGAAGCGTGTCCACGAACCCGCTAGGCCGAACCCATTCAAATAATTTGCAGGTGGGATTTTTTTAGAAACGTCCCAGGATCACGAAACTCGGCACGGTGGCTCTCGGGGGCCCCCCGAGCTAGGCGCCGAAAGTGCGGAGCCCTAGGACGACACGTTTTTTTTCCCGCGGTCCGATGGTTTCGTGCTTCGGGGGCCTGAGCGAGGGGCCCCCGAGATGCCAGAATCTCAAATCTCGGGTCCCTACCACCCATCGTCTCAGAACGGGGGACGTCCCACTTACAATTTAAACGCGTACAGGTTTGGTGGACGCGCGCTCCCTTATTTGACCTTTTGACCCCTAAAAAAGGCCGTACGGTCACAGGACTTTTCCGACCGGTCGAGGAGGTCCCCTCGAGCCGAAGGTTTCGAATTCAGCTCAATCGTCCCTTTCGGAAGCGTGTCCACGAACCCGCTAGGCCGAACCCATTCAAATAAATTGCAGGTGGGATTTTTTCAGAAACGTCCCAGGGGCCCGAAATTCGGCACGGTGGCTCCAGGGCCATCCCAGAGCGAGGCGCCAAAAGCGCCAGGCCCTAGGACGAAGGAAAAATCGAGAGCCTCCTGAACAAAATATCTCCCTCAGTCTTCTTAGACTCTTACACAGTCAGAGGCTTTCGACTGATTTCAAAGTGTCAAAGGGGTATTTTTTTTCCCGAGGTCCTAGGGCTTCGTGCTTCGGGGGTGCGATCGAGGGGCCCCAGAGATGCGCAAATCTCGAATCTCGTGGCCCTACGACCCAGCGTCTCCGAACGGGAGACGTCCACGAACCCGCTAGGCCGAACCCATTCAAATAAATGGCAGGTGGACGCGCGCTCCCTTTTTTGACCTTTTGACCCCTAAAAAAGGCCGTACGGTCACAGGACTTTTCCGGCCGGTCGAGGAGGTCCCCTCGAGCCGAAGGTTTCGAATTCAGCTCAATCGTCCCTTTCGGAAGCGTGTCCACGAACCCGCTAGGCCGAACCCATTCAAATAAATTGCAGGTGGGATTTTTTTAGAAACATCCCAGGGACCCGAAATTTGGCACGGTGGCTCTCGGGGGCCCCCCGAGCGAGGCTCCGAAAGCGCGTGGCCCTAGGACGACGCGTTTTTTTTCCCGCGGTCCGATGGGCTCGTGCTTCGGGGGCCTGAGCGAGGGGCCCCCGAGATGCCAGAATCTCAAATCTCGGGTCCCTACCACCCATCGTCTCAGAACGGGGGACGTCCCACTTCCAATTTAAACGCGTACAGGTTTGGTGGACGCGCGCTCCCTTTTTTGACCTTTTGACCCCTAAAGAAGGCCGTACGGTCGCAGGACTTTGGCTACTGGCTGAGGGGGTCCCCTCGAGCCAAAGGTTTTGATTTCAGCTCGATCGGCCCTTTTCGAAAGCGTGTCCACGAACCCGCTAGGCTGAACCCATTCAAATAAATTGCAGGTGGGATTTTTTCAGAAACGTCCCAGGGGTCCGAAATTCGGCACGGTGGCTCCAGGGCCATCCCAGAGCGAGGCGCCAAAAGCGCCAGGCCCTAGGACGAAGGAAAAATCGAGAGCCTCCTGAACAAAATATCTCCCTCAGTCTTCTTAGACTCTTACACAGTCAGAGGCTTTCGACTGATTTCAAAGTGTCAAAGGGGTATTTTTTTTCCCAAGGTCCTAGGGCTTCGTGCTTCGGGGGTGCGACCGAGGGGCCCCAGAGATGCGCAAATCTCGAATCTCGTGGCCCTACGACCCAGCGTCTCCGAACGGGAGACGTCCACGAACCCGCTAGGCCGAACCCATTCAAATAAATGGCAGGTGAGATTTTTTTAGAAACGTCCCAGGGACCCGAAATTCGGCACGGTGGCTCTCGGGGGCCCCCCAAGCGAGGCTCCGAAAGCGCGTGGCCCTAGGACGACGCGCTTTTTTTCCCGAGGTCCGATGGGCTCGTGCTTCGGGGGCCTGAGCGAGGGGCCCCCGAGATGCCAGAATCTCAAATCTCGAGTTCCTACCACCCATCGTCTCAGAACTGGGGACGTCCCGCTTCCCATTTAAACGCGTACAGGTTTGGTGGACGCGCGCTGCCTTCTTTGACCTTTTGACCCCTAAAGAAGGTCGTACGTTCGCGGGACTTTGGCGACCGGTCGAGGGGGTCCCCTCGAGCCAAAGGTTTCGATTTCAGCTCGATCGGCCCTTTCGGAAGCGTGTCCACGAACCCGCTAGGCCGAACCCATTCAAATAAATTGCAGGTGGGATTTTTTCAGAAACGTCCCAGGAGCATGAAACTCGGCACGGCTGCTCCCGGGGCCTCCCCGAGCGTGCCCCCGAAAGCGCGGGGCCCTAGGATGACGCACTTTTTTTCCCGTGGTGCTATGGGCTCGTGCTTCGGGGGCCTGAGCGTGGGGTCCCCGAGATGCTCAAATCTCAAATCCTGGGTCCCTATGACCTTTCGTCTTGGAACTACAAAAATAGCTGCAAATGGACAAATAGTGGGTTCGTGGGACCAGGGGGGCGGGGCTCGTGGCCGGGGAGGAGGTTCCGTGGGGTTCCGCGGGCGTTCCGTAACAGTAATGGGCAAATGGACAAATAGTGGGTTCGTGGGACCTGGGGGGCGGGGCTCGTGGCCGGGGAGGGGGTCCCGGGGGGTTCCGGGGACGTTCCGTAACAATAATGGGCAAATGGACAAATAGTGGGTTCGTGGGACCTTGGGGGCGGGGCTAGTGGCCGGGGAGGGGGTCCCGGGGGGTTCCGGGGACGTTCCGTAACAATAATGGGCAAATGGACAAATAGTGGGTTCGTGGGACCTTGGGGGCGGGGCTAGTGGCCGGGGAGGGGGTCCCGGGGGGTTCCGGGGACGTTCCGTAACAATAATGGGCAAATGGACAAATAGTGGGTTCGTGGGACCTTGGGGGCGGGGCTCGTGGCCGGGGAGGGGGTCCCGGGGGGTTCCGGGGACGTTCCGTAACAATAATGGGCAAATGGACAAATAGTGGGTTCGTGGGACGGGGGTCCCCCCATCAAACCGGTAGGGCTGTGGACAAATAGAGGGTCGCTGGGACGAAGACCCCCACCGGAGTCATTCACTCAAATGAGAAATGGACAAATAGTAGGTTCGTGGGACCTCGGGGGCGGGGCTCGTGGCCGGGGAGGGGGTCCCGGGGGGTTCCGGGGACGTTCCGTAAAAATAATGGGCAAATGGACAAATAGTGGGTTCGTGGGACCTTGGGGGCGGGGCTAGTGGCCGGGGAGGGGGTCCTGGGGGGTTCCGCGGCCGTTCCGTAACAATAATGGGCAAATGGACAAATAGTGGGTTCGTGGGACGGGGGTCCCCCCATCAAACCGGTAGGGCTGTGGACAAATAGAGGGTCGCTGGGACGAAGACCCCCACCGCAGTCATTCACTCAAATGAGAAATGGACAAATAGTAGGTTCGTGGGAGAAAATTCCCCACTTTGCCTTGCAAAGCAATGGAAAATGGACGAATAATAGGTTCAAGGACAGTGGGGGGGGAGGGCTGGGGCAGTGGGGGGTAGGCCAGTGGGGGCTCATCGCCCCCTAGAGGCGTCCGCAGCCCTATTGGTCCCGACTACCCCAACGGAAAAAAAAGTAAGTCGAAACGTCCCGTTGGCCAGTTAAATAATCTGCAAACGGGATCCAAATCCACACTACGGTCCCACCGAACCACTATTTGCCCAATGGCAATTTAAATGAATGGGGAAATTTCCACGAACCCATTAAATGTACTACCTCTGGGTTTCACTAGAAAGGACGAGAAGTGTTACTGCTGTAAAACTTTTTGCATCAGTCATGAATTGTCAGTTTGGGTTTTATCTATTTATTCTTCTAGTAATTCTCTCACCTTTTCTCATCACATTGTTCTTTTTCAAATTCAGATATCGCCTCAGAACAAATAGGATGGTAAATATTTTCATACATAAACCTTAAACGAAGCCATTTTAGTTGATCCCATGTTACCACCCATGGCATTTTTATCTCAATATCAGTTTTTTTCATGTCAAAAGTGAACTCCTCCATATTTTGTCCATGGAAACCATCCCAGAAATGAAGTGGACCTGGTTTATCATCGTTCAACAATTCACATCCAACAAGTCTCTGAAGAACTTGTACACCTTTAAGAATGGAAAGAACCTAAGACACATTATCATATTCACATTATTTATACAACAGATTATCATAAGATTATTCTTTTTGGTACATGTAGCTTTCTTGCTTCTACATCTAAATTGTTCAAGGAAATAACAATAGAACCTACATCTGTTATTAAATGTTGTGTGTTTTAATACTGCTATGTAGACTATCTCTCTCACCTTCTGTGTGATTTAAGTGTTCCTTAATATAAAATGCTCGCTTTTTCATTCCGTAATACATATCACGAAAAACAGTATCACCATCACTTTGCTCTTCATCATGGTACTTTGGGTCCCTCACACTGCGATGTAAAACACTCCATGTGATTGAGTCATAATATCCTATTTGCACATCATCCAACATTAGGACAGCACTGAACTCAAGGACAAGAACACAATATAGGGTCTTAAATTAGACAATTTCTAGAATATTCAAAATTAATATCTAGATTTAACAAGCATTTATTCATTCATTCATAAGTCAGAAACATTATTGTAAACCTGAGCTGTTCTCATTTAATATTTCTCCTTTTCTGTTGAATGTCACACTGTTTTCACTTTTTCTAAACCTATTCAAAATCTGGAAACAAGCAAAGTTAGCTATTA
This sequence comes from Garra rufa, assembly GCF_049309525.1. Taxonomy (NCBI): domain Eukaryota; kingdom Metazoa; phylum Chordata; class Actinopteri; order Cypriniformes; family Cyprinidae; genus Garra; species Garra rufa. The sequence goes on from NC_133373.1 coordinate 40,291,906, forward strand.
CTTAAGACAGAATATGAAAATGAAGTTAAAACTATTAGTTCTGTTTGTGTAAGATGAATTCAAAGACAAGTCATAAAGACAAGAGTTTTTAACCATAAGATGAACTACATACATCATCAGCAAACTTATGCTTAAGAAAATGGGGTATGAAAAAAAAAATAGTACAAGATAATGTATACAGTTGTGTCAAAACATCTTAAGATTCTATATATATAAATATACATATATATGTTTCACATAACCAGTGTGTTGAATAATTAAAAAAAATTGTTTTGTGTCATATCTGTGATTGGTTTATTTGTTATAAAGTAAAACATTTGGGTGAACAGCTTCTAAGTGTAGTGATTCCATAATTTTTTGCCAGGGGTTGTATAAGGAATTTTGTATTTATGTTTTAGTGCTCTTGTTGACCACTAGATGGTACTGCTGGATAACCATCAGTAACTACTTTTAGCACTACATTACAAATACTACAGACCATAAACTTTTAACCATTAAAACCTTAAAAAATGAGTTCCCATACGTTCTCGACGTTCCATTAGGATTTGATTTTATCAAGCCACCAATAGAAGGTGACCAATTTCCAGTAAAGACCAATAGGCACAGTTTCCATTAAACCCAGTTCAATTCCTATTATAACCAGTAAAACCATTAGAAATTCTTAATTAATGAAATCAGAATGGATCAGCAAATGATGAAATCATATCAGTCATCTATTGTCTAGCTTCACTATTGCTATTCTGTGCTTCTTTTCTCTGTCGTTTGAATTTTAGTTCCTAATTTTTTCTTGCTTTGGAGAACAAAATGTAAAAAAACATTCCTGTATGCGTGACAAAGATCAGGAATTTATTTTGTCAAACTTCCTCATGCTTTTTTTTTTTAGCTGTAGAAGAAGGTGTAGAAGATGTAGAAGAAGGTGTTTATTTTCTTTTGCGGAGGCGGTGTTTTGCCACACCATAAAGTGGCACATTCCACATCCTGTTGTTTTGGCAGATTGGCTTCAATACAAGCTATTTTTAGAAATACAGAAAATTAGTTCTGAAACTGGATGTTTTTATAGTAATGACCATTTATTACTCATTCACTCATTTCTCTGTTAATTTTCTGGTTGGTAACCATAGTTGCAAATACAAAAATTTTATATACATAACACACACACACACACACACACACACACACACACACACACACACACACACACACCAAACCATACAAAGGGAAACTTCTTTCTGTTTAAAAAACAACAAAAAAATAAATAAATCACAGTTAATACAGTTGACGTCTGGATTTAATTAAGCAAATACTTAGAACGGAAGTTCACTTCCACAACAAAAATGTACAGATAATTTACTCGTCCTCTTGTTATCCAAGATGTTCATGTCTTTCTTTCCTCAGTCGTAAAGAAATTATGTATTTTGAGGCAAACATTTTAGGATTTTTCTCCATATAGTGGACTTAAGGTGCCTGTGAGTTTGAACTTCCAAAATAAAGTTTAATGCATTGCCGTTTTACCTTTTTTTCTTGAAAATTAAATAGGAGTTTTTCGACATACCCTAACTCTCATGAACCAGAAGACTTTTTTTTTCTTTTTAGAAATTAACAAATTTAGAGCCCTTTGAAGCTGCATTTAAACTGCATTTTGGAAGTTCAAACTTGCAGGCACCATAGAAGTCCACTATATGGAGAAAAATCCTGAATTTTCCCTCAAAACACAATTTCTTTATGACTGAAGAAAAAAAGACATGAAAATCTTGGATAACAAGGGGGTGAGTAAATTATTTGTATTTCCCTTCCGGGAACTCGGCTGCGTCATCAACGCTATGGGGAACACCATTGGCAGGCCGCACTCTGAACGTAGTCTGCAACCAATGAAATGACGGGAGTGACATCACCGGTGCGATGACGTAAGTGACCAGGAAGTATAAAGCACGTGCGTTTGAAGCCGGCGGCAGCTTTTGTCATTCAGCGAGAGCGCTCTATGTGTGTCTGTCTGTTGCATATTGCTGTTTTTCTGTGCCAGTTTGCACAACTTTTATTTGAGCAATATGTCGACCAAGAAAGGGGGAAAGAAAGTTTCTAGAAAAGCGGTTGAGCAGCCACATAGACAGTGTGTCCCTCCCTGCCAACGCTTCATTGTAGGGTATACACACAATCTATGCGTGGTCTGCTTGGGTGCTCCGTTCCCGGAAGGCTCTCTTCGAGGAGGGAGCCTTCGCTAGCGTTCCTCGCGGGTCTGGCCCCGCTTCCGTCGAGGCGGAGCGGCAGCTGCACTCATGGGGTTCGCAGCTCGATCTACTAGAGGGAATGGAGACGGGTGAACCCCTATCTCCTTCCTCACCTGGTGGATCGATTGACCTCCTTTTGAATGAGGAAGCCCACACTACGGTTCCTTCCCTCCAAGAGGAGGAGTCAACGCTTCTCCTACCTATGTGATGTGGAGAGCGTTGCCCCCCCCGTTCGCCTCACTATGAGGAGCTAGTGGAGGTGCTGACAAATGCGGTGGCCAAGCTCAACATCAGTTGGCCAGCCGATCAAGATAATGAGCCGCAGAGAAGTAGGTTTGATGAGCGCTTCCTGCAGACAAAGTCAGCACCTCCCAAACGGAGCCTTCCCTTTTCCCCCCCGATCTACACACAGAAATATCCAGATGGTGGGAAAAGCCGTGCTCATCACGCTTATTTACCCCCTCATCAGATTACTACGGTAATGTGGGCGGGCTGGGTGAGCACGGCTATAAGGTGATGGAGCAGGTTGAACAGACGCTAGCTAGCTATCTGTCACCTGGCATCGTCTCTGAAGGCTCCGTCCTTGCCCTCCAAGCCATTAAAAACAACATCCAGCTTGGTGGGCAAGGCGTACACGGCTGCAGGTCAGGCTGGTGCATGCCTTCACACCATGTCTATTCTTCAGGCATACCAGGCTGACCTGCTTAAGGAGTTTAGCGACGGCAGGGAGGTTAGCATCACAGAAATGCGCCGCACAGCAGATCTTGCTCTCCGCGCCACCAAGGAGACCGCTCGTGCTGTCGGGCGGTCTATGGCAGCCCTGGTGGCCGCGGAGAGGCATCTGTGGCTGACCCTGTCCGAAATGAAAGAGAAGGACAGGGTCATGCTCCTGGACGTGCTCCTGGACGCCCCCTACAACCCACCAGGAGGCTCGTAAGCAGGCGGCGGTGTTCCAGAGATACCTCCCTCACCGCGTTTACTCCTCCGAGGCTGCTGGACGGGAGCAGCCCCAGCCGTGTACGAGCTCCTCACATAGAGAGGCTCAAAAAAGGAGTGTTGCGACCCGTACCCCTCCGGCGAAGCCTAGAGGGCGGGCTCAGCAACACTCCAAGCCGGGGGCCTCTAAGACGAGGCCTGATCTGAGGGTCGTCCTCCAGTCAAGGAGGTCCTCGGCTAAACGGCCCTGACTACTGTGCTACAGGGCCGTTGAGGGCAGCCCCTCTTGGGGAGTCAGCTGGCTCAACACAGTTCACGGTGACCGCCCCTCCTCGGGGCCCTCAGGAGATCTGTCAGCTAACCCTGCCAGTGCTACAGGACGTGGCAGTCTCCCGCGAACGCTATCCTCTAGTTTTTCCGCCCGGAAACGTAGTGGAGCTAGAGAGTTCGCCACCCCCACGGGGGTCTTCAGAGCGATTGATTCAGGTGTCTCCTGCCAGTCTGCTGTTACAGGTCACCGAATCAGTTCCTCTAATAAATCCAGAAACCAGTCTCGAGAGGCTGGTTCCCCTAGTAGACTTTCTGGCAGCGTGGAAACTACTGCCGAATGTATCTGCATGGGTCTGCCGTTCTGTAGAGAAAGGATACTATATCCAATTCAGCGCTCCGCCGCCACCTTTCAGGGGGGAATTTCCTACTCTTGTAAACCCCGAGCAGGGTCTGGTAATGGAACAGGAAGTAGGCCATCGAGGTGGTCCCTCCTCAACACAGAGAATCCGGGTTCTACAGCCGGTACTTCATTGTTCCCAAGAAGGATGGGGGGCTGCAGCCCATTCTAGATCTCAGACAGCTGATCCGCTCAGTCAGAAAACTGAAGTTCAAAATGTTAACTGTCAGACATGTCGTGTCTCAAATCAGGTCCGAGGACTGGTTTGTCACGATAGATCTAAAAGACGTGTATTCCCACGTCTCCATCCTTCCTCAACACAGGAAGTTTCTCAGGTTCGCTTTCAGGGGCAAAGCTTACCAATACAGAGTTCTTCCTTTCGGCCTAGCACTCTCACCCCGAACTTTCACAAAGTGTGTGGATGCTGCTCTGGCTCCTCTGCGACTCCAGGGCATCCGCATACTCAACTACATAGACGACTGGCTGATTTTAGCCAGCTCAGAACAGTTAGCGGTTCAACATCGAGATGTTGTCCTCGCTCACATGAAAGAGCTGGGGTTGAGACTCAACACCAAGAAGAGTGTGCTTTCTCCAGTACAGAGAACCACTTATCTAGGTGTAGTTTGGGATTCGACCACGATACATGTCACCTGCTCGGATCGAGTCGATCCTTACTGCAGTAAATGCGGTCAAGCTAGGCCTGTCACTCACTGTCAAACAGTTCCAAGTACTGTTAGGTCTTATGGCAGCTGCATCCAACGTGATACCTTTTGGTCTGCTGTACATGAGACCGCTACAGTGGTGGCTCAAAACCAGGTGGTTTTCCCCGAGGGGGAACCCATTCCGCAAGATCAAGGTCACGCGGCGATGCCTACGTGCCTTGGTCATGTGGAAGAAATCCTGGTTTCTGTCTCAGGGCCCGGTGCTGGGAGCTCCTTGCTGCCGCGTCGCGCTATCGACAGATGCATCCCTCACTGGATGGGGGGCAGTCATGAGTGGCCGCTCAGTCCACGGCCTATGGAGCGATCACCATCTCTCTTGGCACATAAACTGCCTAGGGATGCTGGCCGTATTCCAGGCCCTGAAGCATTTCCTTCCAGACCTGAAAGACCGTCACGTGCTGGTCTGTACAGGCAGCACTGCGGTAGTCTACTATATCAATCACCAGGGGGGTCTACGCTCACGCCCCTTATACAAGCTGGCATACCGGATCCTCCTATGGTCTCAAGGAAAGCTTCTCTCTCTTTAAGAGCATATTCCCGGACGTCTCAATGTGGGAGCAGACGTCCTGTCGAGGCAGGGGCCGAGGCCCGGGGAATGGATGCTTCACCCAGAAGTAGTGATGCAGATTTGGAGAGTGTTTGGCCAGGCTCAAGTAGACCTCTTTGCGACTCGAGAGACATCGCAATGTCCCCTCTGGTACTCTCTAGTTCCTCCAGCTCCTCTTGGACTGGATGCCATGGTACAGACATGGCCGAGGCTTCGTCTGTACATATTTCCCCCGATCGCTCTGCTCCCGGGAGTTCTGGAAAGAGTACATCTGTATGGAGTACGACTGTTACTAGTAGCCCGTACTGGCCGGCCCGAGTGTGGTTCTCGGACATAATTGCCCTCCTCGACGGCTCTCCATGGGAGATTCCCGTCAGGAGGGACCTCCTCTCCCAGGCCGGGGGCGCAATCTGCCACCCCCGCCCGGAGATGTGGAAATTAATGGGTGTGGCCCCTGAGGGGGCACAACTCATAGAGGCTGGTCTCCCAACCGAGGTTGTCGAGACCATTCTCAAATCCAGAGCTCCCTCTACGAGGAAACTTTATGACCTTAAGTGGAACCTGTTTGCTTCATGGTGTCATGAACCCCGTTTAGACCCAGTTCACTGCCCGACTGGTACAGTACTGGAGTTCCTGCAAACTCGTCTTTCCACAGGGTTAGCTCACTCCACCCTGAAGGTGTACGTGGCGGCTATATCGGCCTACCACACCCCTCATGGTGGCCTCTCAGTGGGCAGAAACCCCCTGGTCACACGTTTCCTCCGTGGTGCACTCAGGCTGAGGCCTCGAGTGAAACCGAGAGTCCCCACGTGGGACTTGGCTGTGGTGTTAGAAGCTGTATGTAAGCCTCCTTTTGAGCCCATAGAAGATGTCTCTGATCGTATGCTTACTATGAAGACAGCATTGCTTCTTGCTCTCACCTCTCTAAAGAGAGTTGGGGACCTGCAGGCCCTTTCGGTGGCCCCTTCTTATATTGACTTTGCGCCTGGGTTGGCCAAAGCATTTCTCTACCCAAGAGCTGGGTATGTCCCTAAGGTCCCGTCTTCAACACCACAGCCAATTACGCTTCAAGCATTTTATCCTCCTCCATTCGTGGAGCCCGACCATCGGACCATAACCTAATGTGTCCAGTAAGAGCACAAGACATGTACGTCCACAGAGCTGCCATGTGGTGTAAATCAGAGCAACTCTTTGTTTGTTATGGCCCTCCTAAGAGGGGGTCCCCGGCTTCAAAGCCCACTATTAGTAGATGGATCGTAGATGCCATTTCTACTGCCTACGAGTCCTCTGGTCTCCCATCTCCGTTGGGGGTCAAGGCTCACTCTACTCGAGGCTTGTCTGCCTCTAAAGCTCTGATGGCAGGTGTCCCTATCCAAGACATCTGCAGTGCTGCGGGTTGGTCCTCACCTCTAACGTTCGTCAGATTTTATGAACTCGACCTCAGAGCCACTCCTGGCTCCTTTGTCCTCTCACCCTAGCAACAAGGCTAGGCTCAGAGTTTTACCCCTCTTGGTCTGGCAGTTCCCCAGACAAGAGATGTATTACTACTTTTTGTCCTGGCAATCCCCAGGCAGAACTCTCTCGTGCCCTGGCATGATCACCAGGTGCACTGTTTATCCCTCTTTTCTGGCAGTTTCCCAGACAGAGGTGCATTATCACTCTTGTCCTAGCAATTTCCCTATGCAGAGTTTTATTCTCCCTTCCTGGCTGTTTCCCAGGAGGAGATTTCTCACAGTGTCCTGGCCTACTAATCCCAGGCACTCAGTTAAGGCGCATTTCTTCTATTAAGTAAAAGAACGTTTTACCCCTCTCGGTCTGGCAAGTTCCTTAGACGGAGGCGTATTACGCGTGCCCTGGCATGACCACCAGGCACTCATTATCCCTCTCTGTTCGGGCAGTTCCCCAGACAGAGGTAGACCATTTCTCACAAAGTAGAGAATGTTTTCTCCTCCTGGTCTGGCAGTTCCCCAGACAGGAGATGTACTACTATTCTCTCATGATGCATGAGTTCTTACCCCTCTCGGTCTGGCATTTTCCCCAGACAGAGGTCTATTACTCCTGACCTGGTCATTCTTCCAGGTGGTGATTTCCTAAGTGCCCTGGCATGCTCACCAGGCACTTCTACTCCCTCTGCGTTCTGGCGGTTCCCCAGACAGAGGTGTATTACCACTCACGTCCTGGCAATTTCCCCCAGGCGGAGACATTCCAGTGCCCTGGCAAGTTCACCAGGCACTACTTGTGTCCCTCTTGTTCTGGCTGTTTTCCAGACAGAGGTGTATTACTCTTTCCTCGCGTGCCTGAGGGCCGAGTCATATTTTTTCCCTCTTGTTCTGGTGGTTCCACAGACAGAGGTGTATTACCACTCGCGTCCTGGCAATTTTCTCAGGCGGAGACATTCCAGTGTCCTGGCCGGTTCACCAGGTACTACTTGTGTCCCTCTTGTTCTGGCTGATCCCAGACAGAGGTGTACTACCTTCTCCTTGTGTGCCCGAGGGCCGAGGTATATATATATATTTCTCCCTCTTGTTCTGGCGGTTCCCCAGACAGAGGTGTAATACTACTCGCGTCCTGGCAGTTTCCCCAGGCGGAGATTTTTCTGTGTTCTGGCAAGATTCACCAGACACAACTCTTTCCACCCTTGTCCTAGCAGACACTAGGCAGGTATTTGGAATTATGGGGGCGTGGGCATCTCGTTCCCCATAGCGTTGATGACGCAGCCGAGTTCCCGGAAGGGAACGTCTCAGGTTACGTATGTAACCCTAGTTCCCTGAGGGAATGAGACGCTGCGTCATGGACCATAATTCCCGCATCCCTGCGGCGCTCGCTTCATTCCTAAAAGAGCTGCCGCCGGCTTCAAACGCACATGCTTTATACTTCCTGGTCGCTTACATCACCGCGCCGGTGACGTCACTCCCGTCATTTCATTGGTTGCAGACTACGTTCAGAGTGCGGCCCGCCAATGGCGTTCCCCATAGCGTTGATGATGCACCGTTTCGTTCCCTCAGGGAACTAGGGTTACATACGTAACCTGAGACATGTTTTGTTTTGGAAGTGAACTTCTCCTTTAACCCTAACTGATGCAGTTCACAGCTTTTCATTTCTCAAACAACCATGATGGAAGATGTACCCATGTCCATATTCCAGGATGACAATGTCAGGATTCATCAGGATCAAACTGTGAAAGACTGGCCAACACAGAGTCTTGACCTTAACCCTATTAAAAGTCTTTGTAATGTGCTTGAGTTTACTTTACACTGCCTGTTCAAAAAAAAAGTTGCACACTCCAATATTTGGTTGGACCGCCTACAAAATTCAGTATTTGCTTACTTAAGTCTAAATAATAACCTTTTTTTGGACAGGAAGTGTATTTCTACCACTCTTCATTGCCGCTGAGTGTCTGCAGAGGTTCAGAGCATCTGATGTCTCGACTTACAGCTGATATGACATGTGCTACGTAAAATAAAAAACAATGAGATTTCTAATTTATTGATATCTTTGGTTTAATGCAGCTCACCTGCTTTTTCTATCATAGGAAGGAAATAGCTGTCCAAAATGCTTTTTCTCTACCTGATTATGTATCCATGTTTTACTAAGTCCATCTGCCCATTTCATTGCATATTCAGTGTAAGCAACAACTGTGTTGTCAGTACTGTTGAATCTCAGCAATTCAGTTTTGTCATAATAGATTGAGTAAATAACCTCAACATTTTGTAGAGAACCAATTACATGGCAGAGAGCTAGAAGAAATCCATAAAAAAAGCTTTAATTTATATTTTACCTTCCATTTTATTTTATTTTTTTATTTTAATTTGAATGAAAAAAAAAAAAAAAAGAGATTGATATGTCATGAGTCCCTTTCCTAGTTCCAAGTCTATAATCTTACATTTATTACAGCATGTCATTTTCATGACCCATAACACAGTTACTATGTATAGAATTAAACAGCCACCACACTACATGCAACAGTATAAGATTATCTGAATGAATGATCAGCAAATTATGAAATCATATCAATCATCTATTGCTATTCTGTGCTTCTTTTCTCGCTCGTTTTAATTTTATTTTTAGTTTAGTTAGAACAAAATGTAAAAAACATTCCTGTATGCATGACAAAGATCAGGAATTTATTTTTAAGATACAACAATTTACAGATAGCTAATGTACTTACCCCCTTGTCATCCAAGATGTTTATGTCTTTTTTTCTTCAGTCGTCAAGAAATTATGTTTTTTGAGATAAACATTTCTGGAAATTCCTCCATATAATGGACTTAAATGGTGCCCCGATTTTTGAATCTTCAAAATGCCGTTTAAATGCAGCTTCAAATGGCTGTAAACGATCCCAGCCGACGAAGAAGGGTCTTGTCAACCGAAATGTTCGGTCATGGGCCTTTTTCACACTCCACGTTCGAAAAACGGAAGCTTTAAATAGTTGTGTAAAATAACTTCCGCTGTAGCCTGAATGAATGTCAGTACCCTTAGCACGGGTTTATTTGTTGTGATTAATTAACAGTTCATCATAGATGTCTCATCAAAACACATTAACCACAGTTTCCCATCATTAATCGGGTATGATGAAATGAGGAAAAATGTTGTCATGATATTCTGATGCATATCTCATGAACGCACAGGCATGCTGCGTTTATACACTATCCACATTGAGAGACAGATGAGTTTTTTTACTTAAAAAAATGCAAGAATGACATACAAACAACATCACATTAAAGAGCAATATCTGTGTTCAAAAAGTCTTTATGATAACAGTACATTGGGAAATAATTAAAACAATAAAGATGGCACTATGAAAAATAACGTCAAAACACTGTATTCAGAGTATTTCTTCAGCAGTAACATAAGCCTTGGCCAGATTCTCAGTTAAGATAAGTTATTTAACATTAGATGATAACCTACCATATGTGTAATATTCTGTTTTGCTGTGAAACATTATGAAAGTGAGCCGTTTGTAAGCGTGGTCGGTGTTGAGACAGTCATGAGATGAGTAATCGTAATCTTCCTGCGACTGGTCACATTGGAGAAATACTCGGAATATACAGTATTTTCATTTTATTTTTAGTGTTATTGTTTTATTATTGCGCACTAATCATCTCCAAATTTTATCTACATTATAATGCTATTCAGTGCGCTCAAACCCAGAGAATATGTCACGTTTGAGATAGTAAAACCAGTTATTTTTGAATTGCTCTGGAATGAAAAATTAATATATTTGAACAACTCCAGTTTGATCTTATATGTGACGACTGTAGGAGGAGCACATGGGATGGAGTTTATCACCGTTTCCTACCTTTTTGAGTCGGAATACACAAACGATGAACTCTGTCAGAGAGAGAAAACAGCAACGGCCGCGGCGGTGACACAAGCCTCGGCAAACCACGTTCAAACGAGACGAGATGGTGGTGCAAGTGTGGAAAATGCCAGCCATTTCCAGTGGAGCAGGAATCTCAGTGCTGTCACGACTGGACCACATCTGTTCCACTGTTACAAACAATCGGCGAGTCAGGTGATGGGACTGCTTCAAGCATTAGCTGCGTTACAGAGCAGAGTGGACGTAGTACGTGGAGTCGAGAACGCGCACTACAAGCCCTAGTGCTGGACGAGTTTCAGTGCTTAAAAGGTATGTAAAAATATATTTTTTCTAAGAAAATGACCGAACGTTTAAGTACAAAAGAAACTTCTTCGTTGGCTGGGATCGTTTACAGCCATTTGAAGCTGCATTTAAACTGCATTTAAACTGCATTTTGAAGATTCAAAAATCGGGGCACCATTTAAGTCCATTATATGGAGAAATTTCCAGATATGTTTATCTCAAAAAATATAATTTCTTGACGACTGAAGAAAAAAAGACGTAAATATCTTGGATGACAAGGGCGTGAGTAAATTATCTGTAAATTGTTGTTCTGAAAGTGAACTACTCCTTTAAGGGGGTCATAAACTGCATGCACAAATTTCTGGGCGTGGCTAAACAGGCGGTGATGTAGAAGAAGGTATTGATCTTCATTTGCGGAGGCGGTGTTTTGCCATACCATAAAGTGGCACATTCCACATCCTGTTGTTTTGGCACATTGGCTTCAATATCAGCTGTTTTTAGACTACAGAGAATGTTTTGAGTTCTAAAACTGGATGTTTTTATAGTACAGTGACCTCTTATATGTGAAAACAGCAAGAGAATTTTGATTTCTCAGTTCCTGACACCTTTAATATAAATTAATTTATTGTCATAACACTCATTTCTCTGTTGTGTGCAAAAAACATTTCCACTGTAATTTCCTTGTTGGTAAACCATGGTTGCTAATAAAAACAATTTTATATTTACAATGTATTTACAACAAAAAAATACCTGAAAGTATGTATACATACATACATACATACATACATAAACACATACACACACACCAAACCATACAAAGAGAAACCTCTTTCTGTTTAAAAAAAAATATATATATATATTAGGGGTGGGCATAGATTAATTTTTTTAATCTAGATTAATCTAGATTAAATCTTGGAATTAATCTAGATTAATCTAGATTAAAATGGCTAATTTGAATTCTGCTGAAGGCATTCAGAATATGTGTGCTACCCAAATGATGACTAAAAGTAAGTATTCGAGAACGGGCCAGGTGGCGCATTAGATCAGGCGCTCATCTCCTGTTTCCAAAATGCATCACAAACTGCTTGACAATTGCATTTACAACATAATTACCTATACAAACTTGTGTAACCAAGTACTTCTGCGCAAAATGCTGCACGACGTGCGCGTGCTGCACAGACGCGCACCGGCATGGATATCTGCGTGCATAGTCTTGGGTTAAACTGCGTTGCTTTTAGAAGCGTCAATTCAGTTGTTGCATATAGTTTAATGTCTTTATTTCGGGATTATCAAAGTAAATTATAACTCACGTGCCCCAGTAAAAAGGGTCTAGCAACGCACCTGCCCTGAAGCGGCTTCATAACTGCATCATTGTCAGCACGTCTCGTTTGATGTGGCAATTTCACAGAAGTTGAAGACTCGTTCTCGCCCCCTACAGCGCAATTCGACTAGGTATACGTCATCCGTGCTCAAATATCAAGGTGAAAGTCATCATATCTTGCGTAGTTTAGACCCAGCTCCCAACCCAACTTTGAGAATAGATTAACGGCGATATTTTTTTTATCGCCCGATAAGAGTCTCACGTTAACGCAGCACGTTAACGCCGATAACGGCCCACCACTAATATATATACATTTAATACAGTTGCTGTCTGGATTTAATTAAGCAAATACTTAGAACTGGATTATTGCAGTGATTATGATTAATATGTTTCTGCGATGTTGTAAAAGGAGAAGTTCACTTCCAGAACAAAAATGTACAGATAATTAACCCCCCCCCCCCCCCCCTTGTCATCCAAGATGTCTTTCTTTCTTCAGTCATAAATAAATTATGTTTTTTTGAGGCAAACATTTTAGGATTTTTCTCCATATAGTGGACTTTAATGGTGCCTGTGAGTTTAACTTCCAAAATGCAGTTTAAATGCAGCTTCAAAGGGCTCTAAACGATCCCAGCCGAGCAAGAAGGGTTTTATTTAGCGAAACAATCTGTTATGTTTTTTTTTTTTTTTTAAATGTGCAATTTGTATACTTTTTAACCTTAAATGCTTGTCTTGTCTAGCTCTGTGTGAATTTTGTGCATTCAGGATCAATACAGTTAGGGTATGACGAAAAACTCCCATCTCATTTTCTCCTCCAACTTCAAAATCATCCATCGCTGTTTTACCTTTTTTTTTTCTTGAAGTTTTTCGACATACCCTAAGTGTCATGAACCAGAATACACAAACTTTATGCAGAGCTAGACAAGATGAGCATTTGAGATAAAAATGTATAGAATTTGTCTTTTTTTTTTTTTTTTTTTTTTTCAAAGAAATTAACCAATTTAGAGCCCTTTGAAGCTGCATTTAAACATTTTAGAAGTTCAAACTCACGGGCACCATAGTTTTGAACAAGTTTTGTTTTGAAAGTGAACTTCTCCTTTAACCCTAACTGATGCAGTGCACAGCTTTTCATTTCCAACAACCATGTTGGAAGATGTACCCATGTGCATATTCCAGGATGACAATGTCAGGATTCATCAGAATCAAACTGTGAAGGACTGGCCAACACACTCATTAAAGGTCTTTGTAATGTGCTGGAGTTTACTTTAGACTGCCTTTTTTAAAAGAAAAGTTGCACACTCCAATATTTGTTTGGACAAAATTCAGCCTACAAAATTCAGTATTTACTTACTTAAGTCTAAATAATAACCTTTTTTTTGGCCAGGCAGTGTATTTCTACCACTCTTCAGTGCCGCTGAGTGTCTGCAGAGGTTCAGAGCATCTGATGTCTCGACTTACAGCTGATATGACATGTGCTATAAATGGAATTGCATCACAGTCAAGAGCATTTTACTACGTAAAATAAAGAAACAATGAGATCTCTAATTCCCAATTACATTTATTTAATTATTTATTTGAAATGTTGTATGTGAGTGTGTCTGCACACTAACCTTTTTTTCTTCTATAGTAGATCAGTACTCCTCCTACTGCCATAATCACCCCCAACACCACACCTGCAGCACCTGTTATGATCTTATTCCTGTCAGACTCTGATAGAGATGGATCTGCAAAATAAAATAAAATTGTGCTAAAATATCCTATGGTTTGTTATGCAATGCACATAAATCTATCACTAAAATAGCCTTGAAGATGCCTTGAGATAAAATTGCTATTGATAACCAACAACCAAATGAGTTCCTTGAGAGTGTCAGTGTTTTAAACCTAAAATAGGAATTCCCAATAAACACTTTGTTTGATGTATTTACTTATGTATATTTGTTGTTACATATATGCATGTGTTTTATGTGGTTTTATCATGATCTGATTGTAGGAATTATATTATTACTATGACTATGCTCAGAAGCACCAGTGAGTTTAGGCTGTGTAACAAACAAAATAGTTTGCCGGAAAATAATAAGCAATATTTCCTGTACTTCTTCTGCATATCTTCTGTAATATCTTCAAACTAATATCTTTTGTAGGAATCTGGTTGTTTCCAGAGTCTTTGTAGTGCTGTGTGACTTCAGCTATTGTTAAGATGAAAACAATAAGGGAGCAAGTATATAGTAGAAACTTTAGTTTGGTTTTTGTGGTCATATTTTGCAGTGACAGCTCTGTTCTTACCCAAATCATAGATCATGGGTTTATGAGAGCTGGCGTGCTCCACCACGCAGGAGATCTTCTCTCCAGGTTGGGGGAAGTATTCCAGGTGGGAGTGGATCTGGTAGTACCAGTCTCCATTAGCCAGCTCCTCAGTGGACGTCACATCAGCTGTCACCTCTTTATCATCTCTCATCCATGTCAGTTTGATGAGTTTGGGGTAAAAGTCATAGGCACTGCAGATCAACATGGCTGGACTGTTACCACTGACTTGTCTTACTGACCAGACCATGACTTCTGGCTTTACTGTAGACATAAGATTCATTTTGTGTTTTGAACTGATTCATGTTGTTTTTAAAAAAGTTTTTAGTGTTAAATGCATCTCACCTGTTTTATCTACTACAAAGAGTAATAGCTGCCCATAGCGCTTGCAGTCGGCAATAGACTTTTCAGCCTCCTTGCGTAGCCACTCAGGTTTTTTATTGAAATCTTCTGCCCATTTCATTGCATATTCAGTGTAAGCAACAACTTTATTCTCAGTACTGTTGAATCTCAACAGTTCTGTTTTGTCATAATTGAGTGAGTATATAAGCTCAACATTTTGTAGAGAACCAAGTACACGGCAGAGAGTTAGAAGAAATCCATAATGTCCATGAACTATATATATATATAAAAAAACAAGCAAGTAACCATTAGACAGTTCAGTGATCATACAATATGTTCTGATACAGTCTGTTGAACTTTGAGTAAAAAAAAAAAAAAAAAAAAAACACATTTAAATTCATTTTTAGTATAAAGATTTTCTTATTAAAGTAAACAAAAATTCAATGTAGAACCATTTCATCATTAATTAAAACAGAATATATCTTACCTGTTTCAAACAAAGTAGGCAACAAGAAGGCCAGGTGTATCACACGATCATACTGCATTGTGCATTCAGCGTTGTTTCACTAGCATCGAGATGGAAAGAACCTGACTGCAGTTACAATAAATGTATTAACTAATGCCAGCCCAGTTTGGCATCTCAACTCATCAAACTGGAAAATCAAGCTTCTGTCTGACACACAAAACAATGTGATCAAATAACTTACACGGGGAAAATTTCACAATAGCTGAACTGAAAAAAGGGAAATGAAAGTTTACTGGGGTTTAATAGCTATTGTTCATTCATTTCAGTCTAATAGTTTTGTTATTAGGGTTTCTCCAACTGAGGACACACAAGTTATTTCAAGTCACCCTCACACTAAAAAAAAGTTTCAGAAATATAAATGTCTAAATTGTGGAATGTTTCTGTTCTTGCCCCAATACTTCATAACCTTTGCTTTTTGCTGATGGAGAGCTGTTTGATTACTCTTTTTCGAGAGAAAAAAAAAAGCATTATATGCATTATTAACAAGACAGTGTGTGTGAATTTTTATTCTTCGAGGACATTCTGTCAATAAAAATGGACTCTCTTAATTACAAACCATCAATGTATCAGACCAAAACCATGTGTTTCTTTAATATACTATTTGATTACAGTAAATATGTCTAATTTTATTGCATTCATATTGATTCATTCAGGTGAATCTTCAGCGTTCTGGCACTTTCTTTAATGGCTTTTTCCTCAAGTTTAACACTTTTGAATTCATAAATATTAAAGGGTTAATTCACCCAAAAATGAAAATTTGATGTTTATCTGCTTACCCCCAGGGCATCCAAGATGTAGGTGACTTTGTTTCTTCAGTAGAACACAAACAAAGATTTTTAATTCAAACCGTTGCAGTCTATTAGGCATAAAATGGCAGTGAATGGGCACCAAACCTTTAAAAGTAAAAAAAACAAAAACATGCACAGACAAATCCAAATTACACCCTGCGGCTCGTGACGATACATTGATGTCCTAAGACACGAAACGATCGTTTTTTGTGAGAAACTGAACAGTATTTATATCATTATTTACCTCTGATACACAGCAATGTCCATCTGTCCTGAGCGCGTGCTCAGCATCAGGCACATTACATGTGTACGCGCTCTGGCATAGTATGGTGTAGTCTGGCGTAGTAGGGTGTAATTTGGATTTTTCTGTGCATGTTTTTTTTTTTTTTTACTTTCAAAGGTTTGGTGCCCATCCACTGCCATTATATGCCTAACAGACCGCAACAGTTTGAGTTAAAAATCTTTGTTTGTGTTCTGCTGAAGACACAAAATCACCTACATCTTGGATGTCCCGGGGGGTAATATACATTTTTGGGTGAACTAACCCTTTACCAATATTCCTTCACAGGTCATGCTTCCTGGACAATTCAATTCACAGCCTTTAAATGTATGTCTCTTAAGTCTGCAAAATGTAATACATTTGAACATTTCTCTCTGGTTGTACAATAAACATCTGGATACAACTAAACATTGAAGTGTTCACTCAACACTTAAATTTGTCTTTACTGTTTCATTTAGTCTATTTTAGATCTAGTGAAATTCTATACAAAGACAAATCAGAATCACTACAATGCCACAACACACATCACTTTGATTGAATAAACAATGAATGTGAATCAACAGTCTTAATTGATCAAGATTGCACAAGGAATATAGTAAGATTGTTTCACCTCTCTTACTTACAGTACACTTCTAATTTGTAACAGTGCCATTAATTTTAAATTCTGTATACTTAACATGAAATTACATCGACTGAATCGTGTAATCCTTTTAAAACTCAACAACCACTTTTTCAGTACAAACGTCATCTCTGAACATTTATGAACTTTTTAAGTTTTAATATCGATGAGTTTTGGTCTATAAAACTGATTTTACATACCTGTAAGAAATGATGAGGCAAACACACACTTGAATCTGCAGCGTTCTGGTTTCGTCCTTTGGCCAGAGCGTAATTTCCTCATCACTCTAGTGTAATGCACCTACTTAAATTCACATCTAAGACAAACACTCATAACAGATTGATACAGATGGAGATTTTCTAAAAACGCACTGCAAAAGCTGCAGCAAACCATGACCAAGTATTTAAATGTAAAGCAGCAAGCTCATTGGCTGCTGATACAACAGAAACCAATCATCTGCACCATGTAGAGAATGTTGTGATTGGTAGCAAACTGAGTTAAGGGCCTATCGGTCTGCGCCATATTGAGTTTTTATCTTACTACTAAGTGTTCTCCTAAATAGCAGTAAAATTTTTTAGCTAAAGTTTTCTCTTAAAACCTATTAACAAAGCTGCTGAGACAAACTTTTACTAAGGAATAGAGAGAAGTCTAAAGCCAAGAGTAAGGGCAGGGTTGACCTCGTTGCTATATGGATGAAATCAGCATGCCTACTAACTATGCACTAAGAGGAAACAACCAAAAAATTAATATATTTAGGGGTGTCTATTATTATAATAGGCATCCGGCGTAAAACGTGCCAAATCGGCTGTGCGGATCACTCTGCTGTGGCGACCCCTGATTAGAAGGGAGTAAGCCGAGAGAGAAAGAAGATTATTATAATAGTCTTATCTTTCACTATCACATTTCCAGTCTGTCACACATATAATATTATCGAATTTCTTATACCATTGTTGGACTGAACACTTTCTATTCACTTGTTTGATTATTCTCTAAAGTCACTTATAATGCGAAAGACTATAGATTACTCAGAGAAACCTCTAAACTGTTGTGGTTTTACACTACATGATAAATAAAGCAGTGACAGTATATTCGCCTTTTTAACTGCACAGTCACAGTGCAAGTTGCAGTTGGTTTAAATATAAATCTCAACAGTCAGAATTTTTTTATTCAGTTGCACTTTTATTTGAGAAAAATAAAAAGGATATTAACATATTTGTCACAAGTCCCTTTCCATAGTTCCATAAGTCTAAATATTAAACTTGTACTACTTGAACTGCTTTCAAACTAGGTAGAGTTAAAAAATATATAATATAAGAGGAGAATATAATGCAACTGTATATATCATTTAAAAGTCACCATACATGCAACAGCAGAATATTATATCATGTCTTATGAAGACGTACAGCTATACATTATTTCAGGTGTAACATATCTGCTGTGTATTACATATTACATAGTCTTGAAAACATAAATTAACAAAATCAACTTGTTAAATCTTTTGTGCAACTTATGCAACTTCAAATGAGAACTCAAATAAAAAATTACATCAGTTGTCAGTTTTTTGTATCAGTTTCCTTTGGCAATAAAAAAGACTCCAGTGGCGAGACCCAGGAGCCCAAGAGCCAGACCAACTCCACAGAGCACTGATGGACCAATGCTGGGCTTCTTTATCTCTACATCTGCACACACAGACACAAATATTTGTGAAATTCATAATGTGTTTTAAAAGGGATTAAATGTGAATAATAATTACAATACAAACCTACCCCATGTTCTGGTTTGTGGTTGCTGAAGGGCTTTGTGCTCCACAGAACAGCTGTAAATGTCTCCTTCGTCTGGAATGAAGCTCAGTCGAGAAAATACATTCATTGTCCCATCTTTGTTGGGGTAATATCTGCTGAGAGTTGATTCATCTGTCACATTCACATTGTTCTTGGTTCACAAGACTCTGACAGGTGGAAGGAAGAATCCAGTCACATGACAGATCAGGGTGTTCATGACATTCGACTGTGGATCATTTTTGGGATAAATTGAGCTCCAGGGGGGTTCTAGAAAAGATAAAAAAATATAAATTATTACATTTCAAACATTCCAATAAAACATTTTAATGCCTGTTTTATCTCTTACCAAGTGGTTCAGATGAATTGATGTACACCTCATTAAGAACATTAAGGAAGGTTCTGCAAATAGATACTCCTTTTTTAGCATCCTCATACAGTGAAGGAAGCTCAACTTGGCCTACAAAGTCAGGTAATGTGATGATTTGTCTCTGCTCTTTGAAGTCTACATGTCCTATATGTTCATCATCAAATTTGATAATGAAGTCTTCTTGATCCGAGTCACCGCATGCTTCGATCAACCCAAATTCATGATAATCTAAAACATTTCCACAAATCAGATTAATATTATTAGCATTATTACATTTTAGGGTATACTGTGTAATTCTATTTTATATATAGGCCTACATGTAGTCAGAGATACGAGGATGTATGTATATATACAAGTTTAACGGCAGCCGTTTACAGTATGTAAATAATAATTAAAAGCATATACCAGTTTCAGCTACATGTAGATACTGTCCATTCTGACTTCTATAAAAAGTTCATATAAGCTACCCACATACCACATAAACAGATATATATATATATATATATATATATATATATATATATATATATATAGTTACCCCTTTTACCATTTATGTATGTTACAAGATCTGTTAATGAGAAATTAGAAAATCGTTTTATATTTGTATACTTACTTTGGGCGTTAATGTAAAGCACACAGACACCGATGAGTGTAATTCTTAAGAATCCCTCCATTTCAGCGAACAGTAAGCGTGCGTAGATGAATATGCCGCTCCAATAACATGTCAGTAGCTTTCAATATTTTTTTCCCCCACTGTCATCATCCAATAGGTTGTGTAGTCACTCTGTGACAAAATAGTATCCACAGGAAGTATAGCGCGTAAAAGTCAAAACATCAGTGCTAAAAGAAAGACCAAGAGTGTTCTTATGTGTTAGGTCGCTTGTTGATCACTAGATGGTGCTGCTGGATAACCATAAGGAACATCATGAACTCGGAGTTGTCTCTCTGTTTCTATAATTATATATAGGTTGATGCATCAGGTAATATTTGTATAGAATACTGAAGACATTGAGATTATTGCAAAAGTCGTAGGCGAAGCTACATACTTTTAAAATTAAAATATTTTACTCTTTCAAATGTAAATTTGCCTTCTCAGAGAATTTCAGAGAGAGCTAAGGAGAGAGAGAGAGAGAGAGAGAGAGAGAGAGAGAGAGAGAGAGATTTGAGAGATTTAACTGACCAATGAAATCATCTGAGGGGTTAGCTGGCGTGGAAAAACACTCCTGGTAAAATATGAACCAGCTGAACAGGCAGATCTAGTTTAATCCGAAAGTAGTCTAGATAAGAGGTAGAAAAACAAAACAAGATGTGATCTGCAACAACTGTTATTTAAAAGCAAAAAGGTTATTTTACTCATAAAATGTTGTTTTGTGTGTATTTGTTGACATGCTTTCCAGTCGCCAAAGCAGGTAAGGTGATTACAGTTATTTTCCTTTAAGATAGTCGTTTATGCACAATCAGATAATATGTCATTTCTAGGTTTTGGGATGAAATGGTAGTCTACTCTAAAATATATAGTAGACCAGGCCTAACTGACTATTGTCGATACAAAAGTAGGCCTATTTCACACTGCTGCAAGCACCTCTATGAAAGTGAAACACATGAAAACATGATGCAATTTGGAGCCATGTATTCAAGGGCTTCGCTAGTGGGAGTTGGTGGTGACAGTGCATAGAGCCCAGAGCTTGACAGGGGCCAACTGCAATTTTCTCTGTGGGGCCCGACCCTGGCAAATGTAATTGTTTATGCAATTCAAAAACAACTGAAAAACTGATTTTCTTTTAAAAACAATATTTTCTAATTTGCTTTATATCGCCAACGCAAATAGTTCCAAGTACAGATAGTGTCTGTTTAAAGTGCAAATAGGATTTTTTACACTAATATTACCCACCAATGTCTGATTGGAATAGATATCACCTATAAAACAATAACTAAGGTGGTGTAGGCAGGGGTAAATTGGGATTTGTTATTTGGGGGGCTCTGTGTTTTCAGGCTTTCGAGGGGTGCACATATGTATGCAAAGCCTACTGTAAAACAAACTGTAAGTTGAGAAAGTCCCCCACCATGAACACTAAAATGCTGATCAAAATCATTCTAGATGCTTGCAGTGTGCAAAGCTACCTGCCTACAGGATTTTTATAATCAGATTTAAAGATGCAAAAAAAAAAAAAAATACAAATAAATAAATAAATAAATAAATGAAAAGTACCACATGAGCAGGGTAGGTCAATGTCTATTGTTTTAACATAGTAAAAGTAGTAAAATCACCGCATGATTTTCGGTTGAAATACAGGTTTTCACAAAACAAAATAAATGATGAGACGATCAGTCTAATCTCATGCTGAGATTAAATATTATGAAACAAATCATTTTTGAAGTTTTTTTTAAATGTTTTTTTATTTATTTATTTTTTGGACTAACAGACGTTTAGAGTTGAAACTTACAGGATATTTTTATTGTACAATGACATCTTGTATGTCAAAAGATCAAGAAAATTTTGATTCCTCAATTTACCCCTATAATTATTCCTTTGACCAGTAGTGTACATAGATGTCTTTATATATTTATAAATAAACAAACATTTCTTGATAAGCACAGTGATCTCTGAATTTTCAAACACATCTGCGTAGTGGTGGCAGGGCAGGTCTATCAGCTGTAGTCTGAAAAGTTACTGTGTAATTTATACTGTATTCCTTCTGTTGTATCCACAGGTTCTCATTCACTGATGGTGTCTGCAACACATTTAACAGGACAGACCCTATTTCCTGAGTTCAGTGCTGTTGTGATGCTGGATGATATGCAACTGATGTACATTGACTCTGTTATGGAAAATTGTCCATCACAGAAACACAAATTCAGAGAACAATAAAGAAGACCAGAGTGATATAGATTACATTTTTCAGAATCTGTATACCAGCATGAGAGATAAAACAACCAGTGCAAAGAATATCTTTAATTTAACAGATGGTCAGTACTATTCTAAACCGTTAGTACCACTCTTAGCATAATATTTTAGAAAACTGATATCACAGACGGTCTTGCGCTTTATATTTATATCTATTTTGATTTGTTTACTAATGAGCTGTCATATTATCTGAGTGTAAAGTACTATTACTTATTAGTCTAAAAATTTACTGAGAGGATCTTAAATGTGACCAGTTCCCTTCCGGGAACTCGAGCCGCGTCTAGAAACGCTATGGGGAACGCCATTGGCGGGCCGCACTCTGAATCATGTCTTACAACCAATGAAATGACGGGAGTGACGTCACAGGCGCGGTGACGTCATCGACCAGGAAGTATAAAGCACGTGCGTTTGAAGCCCGCGGCAGCTTTTGTCATTCAGCGAGAGCGCTCTGTGTCTGTCTGTCTGCCATTTTGCTGTTTATTGTGCCAGTTTGCACGCATTTCTTTTGAGTAAAATGGCTTCAAAACAACCTTTAAAAGAAAAGAAAAGTTTGGTGGCTGTTAGAAGACATAGACCGTGTGTTCCTCCCTGCCAACGCTTCATTGTTGGTGGGGATACACACGGTCTATGTGTGGTGTGTTTGGGACCGGAGCACGCACAGTCAGCCCTCGAAAAGGCTGACTGTCCGCAGTGTGAACGCCTGCCGCTGCGGGTGCTCCGTTCCCGGAAAGCCCTCTTCGAGGAGGGGGCTTTCACCAGCGTGCCTCGCGGGTCTGGCCCCGCTGCCGCCGAGGCGGAGCGGTTGCGCCACTCGTGGGGCTCGCAGCCCGATCTGCTGGAGGGTTTGGAGACGGGTGATCCCCTATCTCCTCCCTCACTCAGCGGCGCGAGCGATCTCCTATTGGATGAGGAAGCCCGCACTGCGGCCTCTTCCCTCCAAGAAGAGATCCCAGAGCTTCACATATCTTCCTCCGAGGAGGTTGATATGGAGAGCCTGGAGGACACACCACAGCCACCCCGTTCGCCTCAGTACGAGGAGCTCGTGGAGGTGCTGACCAATGCGGTAGCCAAATTAAACATCTCATGGCCCGCAGAACAACATCATGAGCCGCATGGAAGCAAGCTAGATGATCGCTTCCTGCGGACGAAGTCAGCATCTCCCAAACGGAGCCTTCCATTCTTCCCAGATCTGCACAAAGAGATCTCAAGATCCTGGGGGAAGCCGTACTCCTTCCGTCTCTATAACCCCACTGAGAGTTATGCTAACGTGGGGGGTACGGAGGAGTACGGTTATAAGGCGATGCCACGGGTAGAACAGACGCTCGCGGGCTATCTGGCACCCGGTTCGGCATCGTCCTTGAAGGCTCCGTCCTTGCCCACCAAGCCACTAAAGTCTACTTCCATCATGGTGGGCAAGGCATATACGGCAGCAGGTCAGGCTGGTTCATGTTTACACACCATGGCCATCCTTCAGGCTTACCAGGCTGACCTGCTGAAGGAGTTTAGCGACGGCGAGGAGGTTAACATCTCAGAGATGCGGCGCACAGCAGACCTCGCCCTCCGCGCCACCAGGGAGACCGCCCGTGCTGTGGGTCGGTCTATGGCAGCCCTGGTGGCCGCGGAGAGGCATCTCTGGTTGTCCCTGTCCGCACTAAAAGACAAGGACAGGGCAACACTCCTGGACGCCCCCATAGAGCCAAGCTCCGGCCTCTTCGGTGCCTCGGTGGACACAGTTGTCGCCAGGCACCAGGAGGCCAGGAAGCAGGCAGCGGCGTTCAGGACGTACCTCCCTCGCCGCGTTTACTCCTCTGAGGCTGCTGGACGGGAGCAGCCTCAGCCGTCAACGAGCTCCTCACACAGAGAGGCACAGAAACAGAGCGTTGCCGCCCGCGCTCCTCCGGTTCGTCCTAGAGGACGGGGCCGGCAACGCTCTAGGCCGGGGGCCTCTAACAAGAGGGCCGACCTGAGGGTCGTCCTCCAGTCTAAGAGGTCCTCGGCCAAACGGCCCTGACGGTCAGGCACCAGGGTCATTGAGGGCAGCCCCTCTCGAGGGGGTTTATTCGGCGCCACAGTTTGTGGTTACCGAGCCCCCTCGGGGGCCCTCAGGAGATTTGTCAGCTAACTCTGCCAGTGTTTCAGGGCGCGGCAATCTCCCGCGAACATCAATTTCTAGCTGTTCCGCCCGGAAACGTAGCGGCCCTAGGAAGTTCGCAACCCCTACGGAGGAGAAGAAGAAGCTAGTTCAGGAGTTTCCTGCCAGTACGCTGTTACAGGTCCCCGAACTAGTCCCTCAAACAAATCCAGAAGCCAGCCTCGAGAGGCTGGTTCCCTTAGTAGATTTTCTTGCAGCGTGGAAACTACTGCCGAATGTCTCCTCATGGGTCCTGCAGACTGTAGAGAAGGGTTACTGCATTCAGTTCGGCGCCAAGCCGCCACCTTTCAACGGGGTATTCCCAACTCTAGTAAACCCCGAGCAGGGTCTGGTAATGGAACAAGAAGTAGAAACTCTTTTAAGGAAGGAGGCCATCGAGGTGGTCCCTCCTCAAGACAGAGAATCCGGGTTCTACAGCCGGTACTTCATAGTTCCCAAGAAGGATGGAGGGCTCCGGCCCATTTTAGATCTCAGGCAATTGAACCGCTCAGTAAAGAAACTGAAGTTCAAAATGCTAACTATCAAGCAAGTAGTGTCACAAATCAGGTCCGAGGACTGGTTTGTCACGATAGATCTAAAAGACGCATACTTTCACGTCTCCATCCTTCCTCAGCACAGGAAGTTCCTCAGGTTCGCTTTCAGGGGCGAAGCTTACCAATACAGGGTACTTCCTTTCGGCCTAGCTCTCTCTCCCCGTACTTTCACAAAGTGTGTGGATGCTGCTCTGGCTCCTCTGCGACTCCAGGGCATCCGCATACTCAACTACATAGACGACTGGCTCATCCTAGCCAGCTCAGAGCAGTTAGCGGTTCAACATCGAGGTGTCGTTCTCGCTCATATGAAAGATCTAGGGTTGAGACTCAACGCCAAGAAAAGTGTACTTTCTCCACTACAGAGGACCACTTACTTAGGCGTGGTGTGGGATTCGACCACGATGCAGGCACGAATGTCACCTGCTCGGATCGAGTCGATCCTTACTGCAGTAAATGCGGTCAAGCTAGGCCAGTCACTCACTGTCAAACAGTTCCAAGTACTGTTAGGTCTTATGGCAGCCGCATCCAACGTGATACCTTTTGGACTGCTGCACATGAGACCACTACAGTGGTGGCTCAAAACCAGGGGGTTCTCCCCGAGGGGAAACCCGTTTCGCAAGATCAAGGTCACGCGGCGCTGCCTACGTGCCTTGGCTATGTGGAAGAAACCCTGGTTCCTCTCTCAGGGTCCAGTTCTGGGAACTCCGTGTCGCCGTGTCACACTAGCGACGGACGCATCCCTCACTGGATGGGGAGCGGTCATGAGTGGCCGCTCAGCCCAAGGCCTGTGGAGCCCTCATCTTCTCTCATGGCACATAAATCGCCTAGAGATGTTAGCTGTGTTCCAGGCCCTGAAGTGTTTCCTTCCAGACCTAAGAAACCGCCACGTGTTGGTCCGTACAGACAGCACTGCGGTAGTGTATTATATAAACCATCAAGGAGGGACCCGCTCACGCCCCTTGTTCAAGCTGGCGTACCGGATCCTCCTGTGGTCTCAAGGAAAGCTTCTCTCCCTGAGAGCAGTCCACATTCCTGGACATCTGAATGTGGGAGCAGACGTCCTGTCGAGGCAGGGGCCGAGGCCCGGGGAATGGATGCTTCACCCAGCAGTAGTGAAGCAGATTTGGAGAAAATTTGGCCAGGCTCAGGTGGACCTCTTCGCGACTCGAGAGACATCGCAATGTCCCCTCTGGTACTCTCTAGTTCCTCCAGCTCCTCTCGGACTGGACGCTATGGTACAGACGTGGCCGAGGCTTCGTCTGTACGCCTTTCCCCCGATCGCTCTGCTCCCCGGAGTTCTGGAAAGAGTGCGCCGGTTCCAAGTACGGCTGCTGCTAATAGCCCCGTATTGGCCGGCCCAAGTATGGTTTCCGAACCTAGTCTCCCTCCTCGACGGCTCTCCATGGGAGATCCCCGTCAGGAAGGACCTCCTGTCTCAGGCTGGGGGCGCAGTTTGCCACCCCCACCCAGAGAGGTGGAAGTTATGGGTGTGGCCCCTGAGGGGGCACAACTCATAGGAGCCGGTCTCTCAACCGAGGTTGTTGAGACCCTTCTCCAATCCAGAGCTCCCTCTACGAGGAAACTTTATGGCCTTAAGTGGAACCTGTTTGCTAGATGGTGTTATGAACACCGCTTCGACCCAGTCAACTGCCCAGTAGGTACAGTTCTGGAGTTCCTACAAACTCGCCTTTCCGCAGGGCTAGCTCACTCCACCCTGAAGGTGTACGTGGCGGCTATATCTGCCTTCCACGCCCCTCTCGGTGGCCTCTCAGTGGGCAAAAACCCCCTGGTCATTCGTTTCCTCCGCGGTGCACTCAGGTTGAGGCCTCGAGTGCAACCAAGGGTCCCCACGTGGGACCTGGCTGTCGTGCTAGAAGCTCTATGCAAGCCTCCATTCGAGCCCATAGAGGAGATATCAGACCGCGTGCTTACCATTAAGACAGCGCTCCTGATAGCCCTTACCTCTCTGAAGAGAGTAGGGGACCTTCAGGCCCTTTCAGTGGCCCCTTCTCATTTAGACTTTGCCCCTGGTATGGCCAAAGCTTTTCTCTACCCTAGAGTTGGGTACGTACCGAAGGTCCCGTCCCTAGCACCTCAGCCTATCACGCTGCAAGCGTTCTATCCTCCTCCGTTCCTGGAGCCAGATCACAGGAAGTTCAATTGCATGTGCCCAGTCAGAGCATTAGATGCGTACGTCCACAGAGCTGCCCTGTGGCGTAAATCAGAACAGCTGTTTGTCTGCCATGGCCCCCCAAAGAAGGGCCACCCAGCTGCTAAAACCACTATCAGTAGATGGATCATTGATGCCATATCTACCGCTTACGAGTCTTCTGGTCTCCCATCGCCGATCGGAGTCAAGGCTCACTCTACTCGAGGCCTCTCTGCCTCGAAAGCTCTGACGGCAGGTGTCCCCATCCAGGACATCTGCAATGCTGCGGGTTGGTCTTCGCCCCTGACGTTTGTCAGGTTTTACCAAATCGACCTCAGAGCCACTCCAGGCTCCCTCGTTCTGGACTCTAGTCAGTAAGCCACCTAATATCAGCCATCTCCCTAGCCAGGAAGAGACTTCTCAAGGCGCATTCTTTTAGTTAAAAGAAGAGAAGTCGTTACTCGCCACACCCTCCTCGTGTGCCTGAGGGCCGAGGAGTGGTTCCAGGATCCTCGTGGGCCCGCGGGCCGAGGATCACACTACTCTGCTAGTTCCCCCTGTGCTGGCCAATTCCAGACAGGGACTGCTATTCCCCGTGGGCCTGAGGGCCGGGGATCATGTCACCTTCTGTCCGTAGAAAACTAGACAAAGGTCCTTTCTCTCAAGCCCTGGTAGGTCCACCAGGCAGAGCTTAATCAGTCCCTCTTGCTCTGGCGTATCCCCAGACAAAGGATTAAGACTCCTCGAGTGCCCGAGGGCCGAGGAGTATCTCTCTAGGGCTTACGATCTTGCAACTAAGTATGTAAGCCAAGTAGAAGGTCTGCTCTTATCCTCGTGTGCTCGAGAGCCGAGGATCATACAACCCTCTTGTCCGCGGAATGCTAGACAATGGTCCATTTCCCTCGCGTTCTGGCAAATTTCCCAGACCGGGTGTAATTCGGTCCCTCTGGTTTCTGGCTTTCTCCAGACCACGAACTAAGACTCCTCGTCTGCCTTCAAATAAGGCCGAGGAGTGCCTCATGCACTGGCTGGCTACCAGGCAGAGGCCCATGCTGTCCCCCCCGTGTGCCCGAGGGCCGGGGATTGCAGCGCCCTGTTGTCCGCATAAGGCTAGACAAAGGCTTATCTTCTCGCGTCCTGGCGGAGCACCAGGCCGAGCCCTTGAGTCCCTCTTGTTCTGGCAGAACCCCAGACAAAGGACTACCCTCTCCTCGTGAGCCCGAGGGCCGAGGAGTACCTCTCGCTCTGGCTGGCGACCAGACAGAGGCGGACCACCTGGCTGAGGTCCTTTTTTCCCTCTGCACCTATCAATGTCAAGCAAAGGTTGAGAACCCTATCCTCGTGAGCCTGAGGGCCGAGGATCCTTATCACCCTCTTGTCCGTAGAATACTAGACAATGGTTTATCTTCCTCGTGTTCTGGCAAATCCACCAGACCGAGTGTAATTCGGTCCCTCTGGTTTCTGGCCTTCCCAGACCAAGGACTAAGACTCCTCGTCTGCCCAAGGGCCGAGGAGTGCCTCTTGCACTGGCTGGCTACCAGACAGAGGCCCATACTGTCCTCCCCGTGTGCCCGAGGGCCGGGGATTGCAGTGCCTTGTTGTCCGCACAAGGCTAGACAAAGGCTTGTTTCTCGCGTCCTGGCGGAGCACCAGGCCGAGCTCTGGAGTCCCTCTTGTTCTGGCAGAACCCCAGACAAAGGACTACCCTTTCCTCGTGAGCCCGAGGGCCGAGGAATACTCTTGAGGTCAATCATACCATCCTCGTGGGTCCGAGGACCGAGGACCACTTCCCACCTGTCCGTACAGACAGTGGTTATTGCAGTCCCTCTTGTGCTGGCTATTTCCAGACAACGGACTAAGACTCTGCGTGTGCCTGAGGGCCGCCGAGTACCTCTCGCTCTGGCTGGCGACCAGACAGAGGAAGACTACCTTTCCTCGTGTGCCTGAGGGCCGAGGACTACGGGGCCTCTTTTGTCCGCGGAAGGCTAGACAAGGGCTCTTTTCTTTCCATCCTGTTTAGAAGACACAGCGCAGGGTTTGGAAATTATGGGGGCGTTGGTAGTCTCGTTCCCCATAGCGTTTCTAGACGCGGCTCGAGTTCCCGGAAGGGAACGTCTCGGGTTACGTATGTAACCTAGTTCCCTGAGGGAACGAGACGCCGCGTCTCGAACCATAATTCCCGCACCCTGCGGCGCTCGCTTCATTCCTAAGAGCTGCCGCGGGCTTCAAACGCACGTGCTTTATACTTCCTGGTCGATGACGTCACCGCGCCTGTGACGTCACTCCCGTCATTTCATTGGTTGTAAGACATGATTCAGAGTGCGGCCCGCCAATGGCGTTCCCCATAGCGTTTCTAGACACGGCGTCTCGTTCCCTCAGGGAACTAGGTTACATACGTAACCCGAGACGATTTCTTCTTACACTAAATATAAATTTTGTCTTTTTTAAGGTTTACAAATTTTCCAGACAATTGCTGGCTGTGAACTGTTGGATAATGACAAACCAGGGAGGCTTCAATTAAGGGATGGATTCAATAGTCAGGATTATGACAAATGGATCTTTAATATGAAATAAAACAAGTGGCTGATTACAAAAGAACAGACATCATTCTTGTCTGCAAATACTCATTTTAAGTTTGAAATTGAAAATGTTGTGCATGGGATTTGCATTAAACACTTACAAAGGCACCTTCAAATCGAGGAGAATGGTGTGTTGAGAAAAGGTGAGATATCCTTAGATTTTTTGCAGACAAACACTTTATGCAATGCAGATGGATCCTTACTAAATTGACATTAATGGCTGTTGAACCTAATTGAGTTCTCACAATTAGTCATGCCTGTTGTTTTTTCAGTGGCACCTAGAGTCACACTCCTTAGGAAGACACTTAAAAACTCTGGAGGGGAACAAGTTACCTGTCTGGCCACTGGTTTTTATCCACGTCACATCAACCTGTCCCTCCTCAGAGATGAACAACTCGTGGAGGACCATCGAATCACAGGAGGAGACCTGCTGCCCAATGGAGAAGGAATGTATCAAATGAGGAAGAGTATGGAGATCTCAGCAGAGGAATGCAAACACAACTACAACTGTACAGCAGTTCACCTCAACCTGGACAATAAACTCAATATTACATTTGGTAAAGAGGGAAAAAATAATTAAGTTTATAAATGAGGGCAATTCATTGGTAGACATTGACTTTGTCACTATAGAATTGTACTCTTGTTGAGTGTTCATTGCAGCTCTTTATTAATTGCTCTCTTTATTTTGTTCTTCGCATCAGATTCAGAACAAAACTTTCATGGACCATCCATTTTGTTAATAGTTTCCTGTGTGCTGGTGTTTATGTTTGTGACAGCTGTCATCACAGTTGTATTTGTTAAGTGCTGGAGAAAAACTGTTGCTGGTAGGAACTAGTTTAAAATACTCCTTAATCTCTGAAGTTTTTGTGCAATATGTGTATGAAAAAAAAATCCATTGTTTAAATTCAAACCCAGAACTTGACCCATAGGTCAAAATCTGACCTGAGGTAAAAAATCTGGATAGTCATATTTACATTCTAAAAACAGAAAAAGGGTAATGATTAGCATCTGTTTTAAACATCTATTTGTACTTTATGAGTGACCTGAAAGTTTAAACAGTGCATATTCTCCTAGCACAGTATGACTGTATTATGTGTGTGTGTGTGTGTGTGTGTGTGACTCCTAGGACAAACCTCCAGACGATCACTTCGGGTTGATTACATCGCTGCCACTAGTGAGTAGTGTGTTTGGAATATATATTATATAAAATGTCAGATCTAAACACTGCCAAAAAGCTTTAACATTGAATGTATGTTTTGTTTAATAGATCTTAACAGCAATTTTTTTTTTTTTTTTTATAATCATAGCTTCAGAGAGGATAGCGTCAGCAATTTGTGCATTCAATTCCCTATAGCACCATCAAAGAGCTGCTGGGCCCTTGGATATTTCACTGTTGATTTTTTTTATGTTAAATTGTTTTACATAACAGTTTATTACAACTATTGTTAGGAAGCAGACAGGACAGCAAGGTAAGTGCAACAGATATATATGTTTATTGAACGCAGCAATGCCGGAGATGTGAGAAGACCCTGAGACTGGTGAGTATGGCAGACGTTGAGAGGATGGGAGTTGAATGAGCCGGGTATTGAATCGGGATGTATTCTTTCTTGCAGGATTCGTGCAGGGGGGATTGAATGGCCGATCCCGTGGACGGAGTGGACACAGACTTATGGCACACACCACTTAGAGCTGACGCTGGTAAACTTGGAGATGGCGATTCGGAAGACTGGAACTTGGAAGACTGGGACTAGGAAGACTGGAACTTGGAAGACTGGAAACTTGGAAAACTGGAACGAGACAGAATTCAGGTAAGTAATTTCAGGTAACGATTTGATAGCGAAACTCTTGGGAAGAGAGACACTACAGTCCGCTTTCGTGGGAACGAGCCCGGACAGTGAGTGGTGTGTGGCGTGCTGATTTATACGTGGCGGTGATGATGGCGTGCAGGTGATGGTGATCAAAACTCAGGTGACGGTGATCTGGGCGTGACAGAGGGTGTGGAGCCTGGCCAATCCGTGACACTACCCCCCTCCCCAGGGCCCGCTCCTGAGGGCCGAAGTCTTCTGCGCCGTGGTGGTCTCCCTCGTCCCCTAGGTGCAGGAAACTCCGGGTGATTTGTGTGGAACTCCTCGGTGAGCGTGGGATCGAGGATGTCTTCTCTTGGGACCCATGACCTCTCTTCAGGTCCATACCCTTCCCAATCTACCAGATATTCGAGGAGACCACCACGACGACGGGACCGGAGGATCTCTCGGACGGAATAGACGGCGCCCTCATCCAGCATCAGGGGGGGAGGAGGTTCCTCTTCATGGCCAGGCTCTGTGGAGGAAGTGAGAGGTGGGTGAAATGGTTTTAGGAGGGAGACGTGGAATGTAGGATGGATACGGTATTCCGGAGGGAGTTGGAGTTTGTATGTGACCGGGTTTACCTGTTCCAGGACTTGGAAGGGACCAACAAACCTGGGACTTAACTTTTTGGAGGGCAGCCGCAGACGGATATCTCGGGTAGACAGCCAAACCTGGTCACCTGGCCTGAATTCAGGAGCCGCAGTCCTCCTCCGATCCGCTTGGGTCTTCTGTCTGCGGACTGCCCTCTGTAGGTGGTGATGGGCCTCGTCCCAGACCCTCTCGCTCTCCCGGAACCAGTGATCCACTGCGGGGACCTCAGATGGTTCACCATTCCAGGGGAATAGAGGTGGCTGGAACCCGAGGACGCACTGGAATGGTGTGAGGCCGGTGGATGGTTGCCGCAGTGAATTCTGGGCGTATTCGGCCCAGCCCAGGAACTGGCTCCAGGAGTTCTGGCGGCCATGGCAGAATGTCCGGAGGAACCGCCCCACTTCTTGGATTTTCCTCTCCGTCTGGCCGTTGGACTGCGGATGGTAGCCAGAGGAGAGGCTGACGGTCACACCTAGGAGCCGGAAGAAGGATTTCCAGAGGCGGGAGATGAACTGTGGACCACGATCGGATACCACATCCTCAGGTATGCCGTATTGACGAAAGACATTATTGAACAGGAGCTCCGCGGTTTCAAAGGCAGTGGGTAATCCTTTCAGGGGTAGGAGCTTGCAAAACTTCGAGAAGCGGTCCACAATTACCAAGATGCAGGTGTTTCCATCCGATTCCGGTAGATCCGTCATGAAATCGACTCCCAGGTGTGACCAGGGGCGGTTCGGGATCGGCAAGGGATGGAGCTTGCCTGCTGGTAAGTGTCTGGGGCTCTTGGACATAGCACATTCTCGGCATCCTTTGACAAAGCGCTGCACATCCCTTGCCATCCCAGGCCACCAGAAACGTTCGGACAACAGCGAGAGGGTGTTGTTGGTCCCGGGGTGCCCGGTGCCCAGGGAAGTATGGATGGAACGGATGAGATCTACCCGTTGTGTCCTGGGGATGTAGCGACGATCAGGAGGACAGCCCGGCGGAGGACGAGGGACGGGAGTAGCGACACTTGGAGGGGCTGACCATTCTATGGGGCTGACTATGATATTGTCTGGGAGGATGTTGCAGGGAGATTCAGTGATATCGGAAGAGTCATGAATTCGGGACAAGGCGTCGGCTCTGACATTTTTTGGGCCTGGGCGGTAGGAGATGGTAAATTGGAATCGTGAGAAGAAGAGTGACCATCGGGCTTGGCGTGGACATAGGCGTTTGGCATCACGGAGGTACTGGAGGTTTTTGTGGTCGGTCAATACCAGAAATGGATGTTTGGCCCCCTCCAGCCAGTGTCGCCACTCCTCCAGGGCAAGTTTAATGGCTAGGAGTTCCCTGTTGCCGATGTCGTAATTCCTCTCCGCCGGGTTGAACTTCCGGGAGAAGTAGGCGCATGGATGGAGCAATTTGGTGGTTCCGTGATGCTGGGATAACACTGCCCCCACGCCGGTAGTGGAGGCATCTACCTCGACGATGAAAGGGAGTTCAGGATTGGGGTGTCGCAGGATGGGTGATTTGGTGAAGGCTCTCTTGAGGGACTGGAAGGCTGCGGCAGCTTCGGGATTCCAGGATAATTTGGATGGTTTACCTTTGAGTAGGTTGGTTAGCGGCGTGGCAATGAGACTGTATCCTTTGATGAACCGACGATAAAAGTTGGCAAAGCCAAGAAATCTCTGAAGCTCTTTGACAGATGATGGTTGGGGCCAGGATGTGACTGATGACACCTTCCTCTCGTCCATGCGGATACCTTCATGGTCGATGATGTAACCCAAAAACTGAACAGATGGAAGATGAAATGAGCATTTTTCTGCCTTGAGGAAGAGCTGGTGCTCCCTGAGTCTTTGGAGGACCTCCGCAACGTGGTGGATATGCTCGGTCTCACTCCGGGAGTACACGAGGATGTCATCAATGTAGACTATCACAGATCTGTGGAGGAACTCCCGGAGGACTTCGTAGATGAAGTTCTGAAATACGGAGGGGGCGTTGACCAGGCCATAGGGCATGACCCGGTATTCGTAGTGCCCGGTAGGGGTCACGAAAGCCGTCTTCCACTCGTCCCCCCTCCGTATTCTCACCAGATTGTATGCGCTGCGGAGGTCCAACTTGGTAAAGATGGTGGCTGACCTTAGTTGTTCCAGGGCCGCAGGGACGAGAGGAAGGGGGTATTTGAATTTGACGGTACCTTGGTTTAACACTCGATAGTCAATGCATGGCCGCAGCCCTCCATCCTTCTTAGCGACAAAGAAAAAGCTGGAAGCTGCTGGGGACTTGGACGGACGGATATAGCCTTGGTTTAATGCTTCCTGAATGTACTCCTCCATGGCCTTACTCTCCGGAAGTGACAACGGGTAAACCTTTCCCTTGGGCAGAGGGGCGCCTGAAATCAGGTCGATGGCGCAGTCCCATGGCCGATGGGGCGGCAGCTGGGAAGCTCTCCTGGGGCAGAAGACGTCCTGGAAGGAGGAGTAAATTTCCGGAATCTGGGTAGAACGGTTCTCCAAGGGGCTTTCAATAGACGTGGCGTTGACAGGCATGGGTCTCGGAACAGGAATTGGAAGTTCTGGAAAGCACTCGGGAAAGCAGTCATGGCTCCACTGAATTATTTCTCCACTGCCCCAGGAGATGATGGGATTATGCTTCGCCAGCCACGGGCGCCCCAAGATGATGTCCATAGTGGCGCCCTCCAGAACCAGTAGCTGAATCTCCTCTTGATGAAGGACTCCGATCTGGAGGTAGATGGGTTGGCATTTCCGGTGGATCCTTGGTCTTGTGGTGATGGAACGGGTTATAGGCTGGATCTGGTAGACGCTCGACGAAGCTTCGGTTCGGAGTTGGAGCTGGCGACAGAGGTTCCCCGAGATGAAATTGCCCGCTGACCCGGAGTCGATGAGGGCGTGGGCTACGATGGAAGACGTGGGAGTGGTTAACTTCACACATGTAGACAAGGGATACATTTGTTCAACGTCTGACTGGATGACACTCACCGCAGCAGTAACAGGACGAAGGGGGCACGTCAGTCTGATGTGCCCACTAGCACCACAATAGAGGCATAAACCCCGGGTCAGCCTCCTCTGTCGCTCAGCGGGAGATAGTCTACCAGACTCCAGTATCATAGGCTCTGGTTCTGGAGGGCTGGCGATGTCCGCTGGGCGGAGGAGTGCAGTAGTCGAGGTTTCTGAGAGGTAAGATTGCATGCGGTCTGAACATCGGATGGATTGTTGGATGAAGCGCTCTAACCCCATAGCGTCATCTAGGGCAGCGAGTTGGAGACGAAGGCGAGGCTCGAGACCAAGGCGGTAAGTGGTCAGCAATGACCGCTCGTTCCATCCACTGGCCGCTGCGAGGGTGCGGAATCGTAGGGCATACTCCTGAGTAGACATAGATCCTTGAGATAAATGATACAGTTGCTCACCCGCTGATATTTCTCCATCCGTGCGACTGAAGACCTCCTTGAAGTGAGTGATAAACGTCTGGATGGAACGAGTGGCCGGTCCATTCTGCTGCCAAATTGAGTTTGCCCATTTTAGCGCTGGTCCTGTGAGGAGAGAGGTGATAAATGCAATTTTAGATTGATCAGTGGGGTAGAGCGCAGGTTGCGTTGTAAAAACCAGAGAACACTGCAGAAGAAATCCATTGCACTCCTCCGCCCCGCCATTGTATGGCGCTGGTCGGGCCATGGGACTGGATGGTAGCGGATCCGAAGAAGTGCTGGGAGGCGTGACAAGCGGCGGTGCGGAAGGGGTGACAGATGGTGAAGCCAGAAGCACTTTTCTCAGCGAGTCCACCAACTCTTGAAACGGGTCTTGTGGGTTCATGCTGCTGACTGTTTTCTGGTCCGGGCTTCTGTTAGGAAGCAGACAGGACAGCAAGGTAAGTGCAACAGATATATATGTTTATTGAACGCAGCAATGCCGGAGATGTGAGAAGACCCTGAGACTGGTGAGTATGGCAGACGTTGAGAGGATGGGAGTTGAATGAGCCGGGTATTGAATCGGGATGTATTCTTTCTTGCAGGATTCGTGCAGCGGGGATTGAATGGCCGATCCCGTGGACGGAGTGGACACAGACTTATGGCACACACCACTTAGAGCTGACGCTGGTAAACTTGGAGATGGCGATTTGGAAGACTGGAACTTGGAAGACTGGGACTAGGAAGACTGGAACTTGGAAGACTGGAAACTTGGAAAACTGGAACGAGACAGAATTCAGGTAAGTAATTTCAGGTAACGATTTGATAGCGAAACTCTTGGGAAGAGAGACACTACAGTCCGCTTTCGTGGGAACGAGCCCGGACAGTGAGTGGTGTGTGGCGTGCTGATTTATACGTGGCGGTGATGATGGCGTGCAGGTGATGGTGATCAAAACTCAGGTGACGGTGATCTGGGCGTGACAGAGGGTGTGGAGCCTGGCCAATCCGTGACAACTATAGCATTACATTTTTATTTTTATATTTTTATTTTAAAATGAAACTTCAGTAAACAACAAAATAATAGATTTACAATACATCACTTTTATGATTTTCTTAAAAAAAGGCTTTTCTGCTGAAATGTAAATAACACAAACTAACAAATAATTCATTATCACAATACAATAGAAATTATTCTTTAGTCAAGAATAAGAAATCAACAATTTTGCTATAAATAAATATTTATGCAACTCATTTATTATGTTTCATCTCAGATTATAATGTGGGATTCTTTTTTTTTTAAATGAGACAGCTGGTAGTTTTACCATGCTTTACAATTATATATTTATTATATTATTTATTTTTAGTTAGTTTATTTGTTTTGCTTTTAAACTGATTCTGTATCTAAAAACTGCATGAAAGCTGAAAATGTACAAAGAACAAAAAATAAAAAATAAAATAAAAAATAAAAATACAATTTTATTGTGTGCTGTGTCATGATGTTTTATTAACAAGGTTCGGGAGGAGCACGATCAGATAATCAATCCATTCGGCACAGGTGCAACTTGTTTAACCAATCATTGAATTAGCGCATCATCTATATATTGACAATGCCAGCCGTCTTACCTCCATCCAGCGACAGTTTCTTGGCATCCCTCCTCCACCCCTACTCCCCACTTCTAATCTGTTTCTATCCTAAACTAGCAGGGGGAGTTCTCTGGGTCCGGCCTGTATTCCGGGCCCGGAACGCTTCCCCAGGACAGCACGCCAAAATATGCTTATTACTCGCTCAAGCAGATTAGATGTAAGGGCGAACTCGTGAAATAGTCATTTTAGAGGCGCATAATTGAAAAGTTGTATTTATGTCCCCTCCTCTTCACTGATCACCAAACTCTAACTTATCTGGTAAGTTCCGTCTCCGTTGGACTCTTCTCCAGTGATTTGATCATGTACAGGCTGACCATCTCTGAACAGGGTCAGTTAATGTGACGCGGGTAAAAACCAGTGGCCAGACAGCTGATCTGAAGAGTGTAATCCAGGGGCAGCACACACTTCGCGTTGAGCAAATACACGCAAAATAGTAATTAATAATAATAATAATAAAAATACTTATTCATTCGTTTATTCTTGACAGG
Organism: Garra rufa; assembly: GCF_049309525.1. Classification (NCBI taxonomy): domain Eukaryota; kingdom Metazoa; phylum Chordata; class Actinopteri; order Cypriniformes; family Cyprinidae; genus Garra; species Garra rufa. Next base: position 40,329,218 of record NC_133373.1, read on the forward strand.
CGACTGCGTGATTATATTGATCAATGAAATCATCTGCGGGCTAACAGTTAATTGGGATGGGAAAATAACGCCTGTTAAAAAATATGAACCCGCAGCCCGCTGAACAGGCGGATCCGGTTTCATCAGAAAGTGAGGCAGAACAACAAATCGACATTAGTCGTTTAAATGAGAACTGCAACACCTATTATTTTACAATTTTATTAAGTTTTGTTTAATTAGATAATGTTGTTTTGTGTGTGTTTACTGACATGCTTTTCACTACTCGTCGAAGTAGGTAGGATTTTTACGGTTGTTTTCCTTTAGATAATCTAATATGCACAGATTTTCAAGGGTTTGCGATGGAATAGTACACTTAAATACAATAACTGACTAAATAAATATTAAAACGATACAAATTATTTTACGTTGATGCTGGTTAAGCAAACACTATGAAAGTGAAACTGTGTCTAGCATTTCTGAAGATGCAAATGTAGCCTAAATACATTGTTAACCCCTAAGTTGTCTAACTGTGATAAAAGATTTGGCATGACATAAATAGTAAAAAATAAGCTCACATGTTGCTGGTCTTGGTCCTGTCTATAATTTTTCATTCATAAATTTAATTTTAAAAAGGATTTAGGTCTTGTCTTTTTTATTTGGAACTTAATTTTGAATTTCACTATTTTTACAAAATTTCATTCTTAAGATCTGATCTCAACTTACTGATATATCCATTTGGATGGCTACTTATCAGCTTAACCTAAACATTGACAACATTAAATTGCTTTCTTTCACACTTCACAGCATGCAAATCTCTCTCGATTTTCACTTCCTGAAAAAGTGGAAACTGTGCTGCTGACCTACACAAACCATATAGTTACTTTATACATATATAGTTTGTCTTAGTAGTAGAAGGATATCTCATATGGACACGTTGTGTATTCCTTGTGTATCCACAGATGTTCACTCATTGATGACATTTGTAACGCATATAGTTGGACAAACACCATTTCCTGAGTTCAGTGCTATGATGATGCTGGATGATGTGCAAATAGGATATTACGACTGTGGTGATTTGTGAACAGGTATTGTGATTGGCTGTTCTGTGTCTGGGTCCAGGGTTGCTCGACAACGGGGGCGGTTCCAGCTCAAGCAGGCTGACACAGAAGGTAGAGAGTTTGTCTATCAATGCATGCTTTAATAAAGTACAACTCTGAGTTCAACGAAGCAACGAACTGCTCTGTGTATCATGACATGGTGTCAGAATGAAAGTTCTCCACGCACTCCTATAATCTGAGAAGGAGGACGGAAGGAAAATGTCGAAGTTTCACACGCCCGGAGGTTTTGATTTCGCACAGCCATCAAGTTGGCCAGCGTGGAGGCAGCGTTTAGCATGATTCAGGATTGCAACGAAGCTTGACAAGGAAGACAAAGATGTACAGGTGAATTCACTGCTCTATGCAATGGGCAAGCAGGCTGAATCCATATTCAGCACATTTTCGTTCTCCTCAGAGGAGGAAAATGATTACTACAATGCAGTAGTTAAAAAGTTTGACGAACATTTCGTGCCCAAACGCAACGTGATTCGTGACCGTGCTTGTTTTCACAAACGGAGTCAACGGAATGGTGAAAGTGTCGAGGCATTCATCAGGAATCTATATGAGCTTGCAGAGTTTTGTGATTTCGGTGCTACTAAAGACGAGCAGATTCGCGATCGCATCGTGATCGGAAATGCAGATATCAATGTGTCTGAAAAGCTGCAGTTAGAGCCCGATTTGACGCTGGGGAAAGCGATACAGATTGCTCGCCAGTCGGAACTGATTAAAACTCAAAGTGCTGATATTCGAGGAGCAGGTGATGTAAGTGAAGTAGGCTACAAGTCTAAACATACGAGACAATTCAAGAAATACACAGGCGGTAAATTCAGAAATCCTGACACTAAACAAAGAAATGAAAGTAGTAAAGTGACCTGCTCAAGGTGTGCACGTTCGCACGAATATGGGGCCTGCCCTGCTCGGTGTAAATGATGCCGCAGGTGTAATAAAACTGGCCATTTCGAAGTCGCTTGTAAAACAAAAACTGTAAAAGAGGTGACCAGCGAAAAACAAGATGATGAAATCAAGGGAACGTGGACAAAGAAAAGGACAAAGTGTCAGTTTCTGGACTTACGTTGTTAAAGGCCCATACACCAACAACCTCCTCAGTCGTAAAACTGCCTGCGAAATGAAACTGGTTAGCAGAATTGATTCTGTTAACATGGAGGACTGTGTTTTCGGGGACTTTGGACTGTTAGATTGTGAGCCGATCAAAATTGAGCTCAGAAAGGATGCCATACCATACAGTCTTTCTTCCCCTCGTTGAGTCCCTTTTCCATTGCTGCCAAAAGTGGAAGAGGAGCTGCAGCGAATGCTAAAGTCAGGAATCATAGAAGAAGTCACGGAAGCCACAGACTGGTGTGCTCCAATGGTGCCTGTGATAAAGAAAAACGGCAAGATTAGAATTTGTGTTGACCTTAAGAAACTGAACGAAGCAGTAAAGCGTGAAAGATTCATTCTGCCTACACTTGAGGATATCTTACCACAACTGTCTGGTGCATGCATATTCTCCACATTAGACGCATCTAGTGGATTTTGGCAGATACCATTGGATTCAAGCTGCAGAAAACTCACCACTACTCACCTACTAATCTGACTGAACTGCGACAGGTCTTAGGGATGATAAATTACCTGGGCAAATTCCTTCCAGGTCTTTCGTCAGTTATTCATCCAATGACTGAGCTGCTGAAGGGTGACACTGAGTGGACCTGGAGCGAAGCACAGATGCAGGCATTTAACAGGGTGAAGAGCATGCTGACTTCAGCACCAGCGCTAGCGTTCTATGATGCAACCAAGACCACAGTAGTCAGCGCGGACGCAAGCAGTTATGGTCTAGGTGCTGCCCTGTTTCAGCAGCAGGAAGATGGACTGCGTCCGATTGCTTTCTACTCAAGGACTTTAACTGAGACTGAACGCCGTTACTCACAAATCGAGAAGGAGTGCCTAGCCAGTGTGTGGGCATGTGAGCGGTTCTCACGGTACTTGCAAGGTATGGACAAATTTGAACTCCAGACTGACCATAAGCCACTTGTGCCCTTGATTAACACATATGATGTTGACAAAGCTCCCTTAAGATGCCAACGGTTACTGATGCGCTTGATGAGATTTAATGTCAAAGCAGTGCATGTACCGGGCAAACAGCTCGTGGTGGCAGACACTCTTTCCAGAAATCTGGAACTCTTGTGAACAGGTATTGTGATTGGCTGTTCTGTGTCTGGGTCCAGGGTTGCTCGGCAACGGGGGCGGTTCCAGCTCAAGCAGGCTGACACAGAAGGCAGAGAGTTTGTCTATCAGTGCATGCTTTAATAAAGTACAACTCTGAGTTCAACGAAGCAACGAACTGCTTTGTGTATCATGACAACGACTCAGTCACATGGAAACCCGTCTATCGCACTAACAGTGCTGATTCCCAGTACCATGAAGAAGACCAAACGGATGCTGATACTCTATTTCGTGATATGTATAACATCTTCAAAGAAAGAGAAGTTTATCTTAAGGAGCACCAAAATCACACAGATGGTGAGTGCAAAGCAAAAGAATTGTAACAAAAGACTTAATAACAAATGTAACTTTTAAGTGCTTATGCAAACAGCATGTAAAACATTTGATGTAGAAGCAAGAAAGCTACATGTGCTAGAGAGAGTAACTCTAAAATAAATTAATAAGTCTTCATAATTTTTTCCTATTCATTTGAAGGTGTACGAGTTCACCAGAGAATTGCTGGATGTGAATTGTTAAATGATGATAAACCAGGTTTACTTCAGAGATGGGATGCTTTAGATGGACAAAATATAGAAGAGTTCATTTTTGACATAAAAAACAACAAAACCCAGACAAAAATGACATGGAGACCATGGAACCAGCAAAAATGGCTTCGTGTCAAGTATATGTATGAAAATGTTTATCATCCTCTTTGCACAAAAGTTTTGCGGAGGTATCTGTATATGGAAAAGAACAATGTGCTGAGAAAAGGTGAGAAAATCAAACAGATTAACAGAAACACCCAGAGAGCAGTGCTGACAAAAATGTGTTTCTCTAAATGCTTTATGAAGCATTACAAAAAATTTTGCAACAGTAACAGTACGCATTCTTCTCTGTAGTGTCACCCAGAGTCAGACTCATGAATAAGATGCTCCCAGACTCACAAGGGCTTCAGATCAGCTGTCTGGCCACTGGTTTTTACCCGCGTCACATTAACATGAGCCTGTTCAGAGATGGTCAGCCTGTGGATGATGATCAGATCACAGGAGGAGAGATTCTGCCCAACGGAGACGGAACTTACCAGATGAGGAAGAGTTTGGTGATCAGTGCAGAACTATGTGAGGGACATAAATACAACTGTACAGTGAAGCACCTCAGTTTCAAAGAAAAACTGGACATTACATTTGGTAAAGACCATTGCCACATTCATATTTATGCCAAACTGATTTCCTTGTAGCTTACTGTTATCAATTTTCTTTTTTTTTTCTTTTTTGTTCACCCTATTTTCAAATGTGAATGATTGTGACACAGGATCTTTCAGTCAGTCTGCAGTTCTCTGTGTGCTGGTGTTCATATGTGTAGCTGTTCTCATCATAACTGCACTGATCATATGGAGGAAGAGACGTGCTGCTGGTAAATGTTCTGTTCAGTCCAGTTCATTACATCTAATGATCAATTAGAAAAATATACCAGTCATCAGTTCCTTTAGAGACACTCTTTTAAAAATAATTGTACACAGTTTTATGTGTTACTCTCTATCATGGTTTAACTGTCTCATTCTTGTTTAGGACAAGGATCTGTAATGTCACAGACTAAATACTCTTCTACTTCATGTGAGTAAATTGTTTTTAAAGTAATATGAATTTAACAACATATTCCTCTTATGGTTATTTTTGTAAGCTTTCTAGAAATGACAACCAAAGTATTTTTTTTCTTAATTTCAGCTTCCATGCTTGATAAAACATGAAGAATTAGTCTTCTATATGACCCCATATTAGACAATACATTCAAAAATGTAAAAGTCGTAGCATTTTCTCTGTGGATGCTATTTAAGTTATGCTATGATGACCTTCAAATGAAATTAAAAAAGGACAAAGGAACGTAAAATAGGTAATGTATGACACAAACACACTGCTGTGAGCATTTAAAACAATTACCCGTAACAGATTAGTCTCAGCCTCAGACGTCACGCCCACGGAACGTTGGCTAAAAGTCTGATGCATATGGTACACTTAACTGGAAACACTTCAGAAATGTCGAAGCTGTCATCTGATTAGCTGAATTTGATCGGATTTCCGGGAGACGCGAGTGTCGCGTTTATTTTCGGTCCGCCGGAAACAAAGCCCAGACTGATTTACTCTGCATTTTGCTAAAATGTGCTTATGCAGACGCCATTGTTGTTATACACATTTGCGACGTTAACGAACAAATTACTGACTTACTGCTTGTTCTCCCTCTTCTTATTTAACGTTCAATGCTGGTTATTTCTATGACTGACTTGTTGCATGCCAGTCCGAAACGCACCGAAACGTGACGCTGAACGAAACGAACTGTGATTGGTTGTTTGACATGTCGGTCAAACGGCCTTATGGGCGGGCCTTGGCCAATGAAAGCTGGCATGAATTCCAGACCTTCAGCTGTCAGTCTGAAGGTCTGGCTATGCGAGACTAGTAACAGATTGATATAGAGATTTTCTAAAAACTCACTGCAATGCTGCTGAAAACCCTGACCAAGTGTTAAAATTTCAGGCAGCAAGCTCATTGGCTGCTGATACAACAGAAAACAATCATCTGTGCAATGTAGAGAACAATGTGATTGGTAGCAAATTGAATTAAGGGCCTATCAGTCTGCGTCATATTGAGTTTCAAGACAAAACTTTGTACTTCTGTCATGACAACTCTTTAAATGTTTGGCATGGTAATAGATTTAACAGTGTTTGTATTTGGCAGAATAGATCTGCTATATTGCTGCTGCTACTGCAGAGCAAGTACAGAGATACTGCCAATACATACACACACTGCTGTGCATTTAAGATGTACTGCTGCAGTTTAGAGGTGTGTTCTTAGTGATCTACAGATCTGGCCATTAAAAATGCGTCTATTTTCACGCGGCAGCCTGCAATTCGGCACGCGTGGGCACGCGTCCTGCCGCAGCGGCTTTTTTAGATTTTTTTACAACGTTGTTGCACTTCATATAATATCCACCAGGTGGCGCAAGGAACAACATTCTGTAGCCAAACACCATGGCCAGCTCTAGGGGGCGTTGGTCACAAATACCAGTACAATAGTTCAATGATTCCTCTTTACTGAAATTATGGTTCAAACCAATAGCAAAAAGATAGCCTATTCATAAGCAGGTGCAGTTGTATTGTTATTTTGTTTTCTTTCTTTGTTTTCCTGACGAACATTTATTAGACTGCATCGGAAACAGAAATGTTAATTTCGGTTATTTTATTTCTCCAACCGACAACTGACGTAAACCGCTAAATTCGTTTTCAGGGATTAATTATACACAAGCAAGAAGCAGCATAAACATCAGAACCTCATGTGCAGAGTTTATGCACAGAGAAAAACCCAATAAACCTATATATAATAATAAATAAAATAGGCCCACATAAGAAATATATGTTTTTCTTTTCTGAATGAATAATAATTTAACAAATTAATAAGTAGCAAGCCTATATGCAGAATTTTAGGCAATTTCTGTGATGCGCCCTTAAACCAGCATCTTGTTTCCATTTTTTTTTTTTTACAAATAGCCTACGCGTTTTTTTTTAATTTTTTTTTATTTTTATTGTGATTGTACACAAATAACAGAAATATGTAAAATATCATAGTTTTAAGCAATGCCGTACTCTTGAACGAGTATTGTAAGCTGTATCCACTTTATTAAGGGGAAAAAAATCAAGTGATCCTGACGGCGCCGCGGGCAGTTAAATTACTCGACAACTTTCACCTTCAGAATAAAATACATTAGGCTATATATTTCAGCGTTTTAAAGCAACATCAAATTAAGATATGCATGTTTAAGAGGTAGTTCGTCTTTTTCTTTTTCTAAGATACACAATTTTAGATACACTGACAATTAATTTGAGTAGAGACAGATAGAAATGGGAAGGATAAATAGAAACTACAGTATTTTTGCGATTTTGGTGCTTAGAAATTTATTCTAAGCGGGCCGCGGGCGAATAATATAGTTAATATAGCGCGGAGCGGGTGGATGCGGAATAAAACCTCGTGGAAGCGGGACTGGAAAAGCACTTTGTTATATCCTATAGACTATTTAGATACTTCATCATCAAGCAAAAATTTATTCATAAGCAGGAGCAGTTTTATTATTATTTTCTTTCATTTTTTTCCTGTTGAACTTTTATTAGACTGCATTGAAAATAGAAATGTTAATTTCTGTTTTTTTTTCCAAACGACAACCGACGCGTTTAGTTATTATTAACGACAAGATTGTGTTAAATTACATTTAAATTGAAACGTGGCTGTGACACATTAATAACAGTTAAATTCGTTTTGAGGGGTTAATTGTACACAAGCAAAAAGCAGCATAAACATCAGAACATCATGCGCAGATCTTATGCACAGAGAAAACCCAAAAAAGCTGTATGTAAAATAAATAAAAATGCCCATATGCGAAATATAAATTTCTTAATGAATAATAATTTAACAAAACGAAATAAAATAAAATTAATAAGTAGCAAGCCTATATGCAGAATTGTAGGCAATTTCTGTGACGCGCCCTTGAACCAGCATCTTGTTTACATTTTTTTTTTTTACAAATAGCATACACATCTGTTTTTTCGTTGTGATTGTACACAAATAACAGAAATATGTAAAATAGCATAGTTTTGAGCAATCCCTTACTCTTGAACGAGTATTGTAAGCTGTATCCACTTAATTAAAAGGGGAAAAAAACGTGATCCTGACGGCGCCGCAGGCAGTTAAATAACTGGACCACTTTCACCTTCAGAATAAAATACATTATATATTTCAGCGTTTTAAAGCAACATCAAATTAAGATATGCATGTTTAAGAGGTAGTTCCTCTTTTTCTTTTTCTAAGATACACAATTTTAGATACACTGACAATTAATTTGAGTAGAGAGGAATAGAAATGGAGAGGATAAATATAAACTACAGTTTTTATAGAGTTAAAAATTAATTAATTTATTTATTAGTATTATTACTATTATTATTTTGATTTGTTTTTGCGATTTTGGTGCTTAGAAATTTATTCTAAGCGGGCAGCGGGCGAATAATATAGTTAATATAGCGGGAGCGCGTGGATGCGGAATAAAACCTTGTGGAATCGGGACTGGAAAAGCACTTTATTGTTATATCCTGTAGACTATACTTCATCATCAAGCATGGGCGTCGGAAGCAAAATAAATGTGGGTGGGTCCTCCCCCAGAAAAATAAATACTTTAGTATATGCCATTTTCTGTAGTCTGGTGCCTTTTATTTAATGTTTTTACACAATGCAAATACTCCATATTTACAAATATTACAAAAGACGGCTATACTGCAACATTTTCAGTGGCGTTAGTGATAATACGAGTAACATATCGTTTTTGACGCGGGAGACCCGAGTTCGCATCCGCCTTTTGGTGAAATCATTTTCAAAATCGTCTCCCTTTTCACTTATATCATATCGGAAAGGCATTTGTTTATTAGTTAATTAATGAAATAATTGAAAAGTTGAAATAAAGTATCAACTAGGGTTAGGTCACCTACCGTAAGTGTATCTGAGCACTATACTGTACTTTTAGGAGTGTTAATAATTAATTTTATTATTATTATTGTTATTATTATTATTATTATTATTATTATTATTATTATTATTATTATTATTATTATTATTATTGTCTTTAGATTTGTTCTTACATTTTGATGCCGTACATTATTATGACGCACTGCCCATGCAGTTTTTTTTTTCTTTTTTCTTAAAAACTAATTGAAGTGAAAGGGAAGAAACCCATGTAGATTTGGCCTAATGTCCATAAATACTAGCCTAGTATTATATCCTAATATAGAAAATAATTTAGACAAATAAACAGAAGGCTCACTTTTCAAAACAATAAAGCTTAGCCTATATGACTGACAACGAATACAACAATTGTTAAGTATCAAAAGTGCTCCAGTGAGTTATGCAATTTTTTTCCACCTTTTTTTCTTTTTCTTTTTTTTTTAAGTGGAAAAGTAGTTCTTCTATTTCGGAGAAGTTCATTAAGTCTGTCTCTTAACAGCTTCCAGTCACGAACTGCGGGTTGAATCTCCGACCAACGATCAGTAAGTTTTTTTTTTTTTTCTTCATCTTTAAACAGCTCCGATTTACATCATTTTAGCCTGGAACTAGGCTTAAGTCTGTTCTGGGAAACCAAAGGGAAGTGTATTTTTTTTTTTTTCAGTTTTCTGAAAAGTAGCCGTTAATGAGGCATCAGAGTTAAGCGGCATGCAGTATAAAGAGCGAAATGTTTATGAATGGCAGAGTGGAGGTGGGGTGGGGTGTTGAATGCTGTCTGTTGCCTTGTTGTAATCAACATTTGGAGACTTGGGGGTGCTGGGGGCGGATTCCGACTGCATTCAGTTGCATTTCGAATTCAGCATTCAAATGCATGCCAGGGAGAAGGGGAAAGCTTTCCTCACACGCTCCACTTTTTTCAAAACATTAGTGTCCAACCTGACACGCGGGTCAGTGGATAAACAACCCGAACCCGACCGTTTTCAAATAACCCACCAGCAACTCGGACCGCAGAATAAAAAAAATAAATATTGTACCCGACCCGCCTCCTGACCCGTATGTTTAATACTAAAGTGATTAAGCTGTGGAGATGCAGTCTGAAATATCCCGACATCAGAAATCCATTGGTGTACAAGCTAAAAAATAAAATTAAAATAAAACAATGTGTCCTGTTGTAAAGTCGTTGCCGTATTGTTGTGTATGAAGTTCAGATGTTATTATTTTAAGAAATATATATGTTTTAGGATTCTCCTTATTTTTGTTTTAGACATCCATCAATTACGGTGAATAAAAAAAATTCCGCGCTGGTGGAAACAAGACTTTCGCTTCTACTTTTGAGACCGGTGTTCTGACGTTTTTCTAAAAAAAAAAAAATAAGAATTCAAAATTCAAAATGTATTGTCATAAAAACAGAAGGTGAATATAATTCAAAAATGTTAAGTATATGCTGATTAAAGAAAACATGAAGGATGCCGCTTAATATTTGGCTTTTACGTGAACTTTAAAGCTTATCCCTCATTCCATTTGTTTTCTTTGTTTTGTAATCTTTATATTATTTTCGTGAAATGTATTTTTGCTCAACATGCATTTCTCGTGGCCACGAGTTTAATGAATAAACCAACCTGTGTGACATTAGTAACCCAGAATTATTTGAGATATTTCGTTTTGAGTTAAGAAATTGTTTGCCTATATTAATTGTTATAGAAATTAATACAATATTAAATAATTATACAGGCGATGCTGTATATGCTAATGCTGTCTGTGCGCAATGTAGACAGCTTTCACAAGTGTTTACATGTATTACATGTTGGCCAACTTCAAATTAAATAGCCCTGCAAGAAACATTTCATGCATCCCACAATCTTGTCCATTGACTGACCTTCTTTTTTTCCCATTATATTTGTATTATTCGTTTGTATTCGTTATTTTTTCCTTCATTTTGATCTCGTTACATAACATTCTGAATGTAAATGATACTGTAAAGGTGCTATGACTGGGGTTTTTACTGGAATGCAGTTTAAAGGTTAAATTTAACATATATTGTATTTTATTTAGTCTAACTAATAGACAAATAACTGAAGAGTGAATCATTCACATAGTTTCATTTGGAAATAATTTATCGTCACACAGTAAAATAGGCCTACATTCCTTCTCTTAACTAAAGAATTGAACATATAAAATATGAATTGAACATATTTTATTTTGTTTAGTCTAATTAACAGACTAGACTATATAAATATTAAACTGTTTTACTGAGAAATGAATCATTCACGTAGTTTCATTTGTAAATGAAAACATCATGTATCGTCACACACGGGGATAAATACAATCAAAAAGTCAAAACGTAATTGGCATAATTGTCAGGCGTTAAAAATAAATAGCCCTAACCAGGTATTGAAATAATAATAACCTATAATAAGAATAAATAATAAGTGATTTAGAGCTATCTACTTTTTTCTTTATTGTGAATCGCTTAACCTAAATAACTTTATATATGCTATTTGGCATATATTTAGCAAATATTGTGAACTACAATTATGCCAATAAAGTTTTGACTTTATGATTGTATTAATGCCCGTGTGTGACCATACGATTTACAAATGGAACGTGAATGATTCACTCGACAATGAAACACTATATAGGTTATAATTAGACTAAAAATGAATATATGCCATATAGTATAATCAAAGCTTTCATGGCATGTCAGCATTTATCATTTAGATTCGGAATGTTAAGAGATCGAAATTAAGGGGGACATACTGAATATAAACGAATAATACATTTATTACAGAAAAAAAGGATCAATTAATGGATAAGACTTAAGGATGCATAAAATGTTTCTTGCAGGGCTATTTAATTTGAAGTACTTATATGTAATAAATTCTTGATAAACTTTTGAATGCTGTCTACATCGCGCACAGACATTCGCATATACAGCATTGCCTATTGTTAATATATAACTTAATATTGCATTAATTTCTATAACAATTAATAAAAACATTTCTTAACTCAAAATAAAAAATATTAATAAACCTATCTCTGATAATCCTGGGTTATGGTTACGCAGGTTTGTTTATGCATTAAACATAAGGATGTCATTACCTCGACAAAATAATCTTGTGGCCACGACATAATATGACATTCCCAGGAATTAATATCTCGTGGCAATGACAAAAAGTAATATGACGTTCCTACGAATTCATTTGTGTGGCCACGACAAACATAAGTGAACCGAAGGTGTCCCCTCCAGGTTACCGTACCTTTTAGTTTGCAGCAATGTTTTCAGCCTGCTCCAGTCCAGTGCGTTACATGACTGCCCCCTACTGATCATGTCTTTCCTATGTCATTGTATTTTCCGTGTTCCTTTGGAATACACCGGCGTCACGCGAGACCACTTTACTTCCCGCGCGCATTTTAAATGGCCAGATCTGTACCAGTGTGGTGTTAGCTACATATGTGCCTACATACCAGTGTGAGCATGCATGCCACTAAACTAAGAAGGTTTTGGGCTGCGTGTTTTAAAGCTTGTGAGCTATTGCTGTGTGTACCTGGGGTCACCTAATCAGATATCTTAAATCTACACTGTAAAGAGATATTGTCATTAACAGTATTAGTACTGTTCAGTTTATTGTCATTTTCTTTGCCTGTATAAAACAGTCCAATGATACAGCAGTAAACCATATAAGTATTTATATCTTAAATGCAACCACTTCGCTTTGAATAAAAGCATCTGGCAAATGCATGAATGTAAATTTAATGTAATATCAAATGCATTTTGGGTTACCTAATTTTGCATTTCAATTAAATGGATTATGCCCCTTTTTACAAAACGTAATAAAAGGTATCCCCAGAATGTGTCTGTTAAGTTTCAGTTCAAAATAACCCACACATCATTTGTTGAAAACGCTGTTTTCGTGCAAGACTCTTTAAATGCAAATGAGCAGAATATTGTGCCTTTACAGCTCATACTTCGGATATCCTGCTAAAAAAAAAAAAAAAACATCTGTTTGGTTTTGATTATGTTTTATTGTGCTGAAATCATGCATTTAAACCATATCAGTTTAAACTTCTGATATGCGGTTTTCTAAGTGCACATATCCGAAGAACACGCACAGAACGTGGCTGCCACACGGCATGTGAGTACTAAACTAAGTTCTCTTTCATGTCTATTTGCTCTTAAAATGTCAAATACACACAAATGTATGTTAAAAACACACAGGAGTTACAAAAACAGTTATGTCTGTGAAAGTTAACAGCTGGGAAAGAAACAGGGGTGCATATCTGCAAGTCATCTGTGTTAGATCCTGTTAGAATGCAGCAAACTTGCATGAAACTTTTACTTTCGCTTTGCACGTCAGGAAAGAAAACAAGGAAAGAAAAATGTATACCCAGAGCTCCTCCTTGTGGCCACCACATAAAATACAAGGAGGAACAAACCTACATGAGACACTACTTAAGAATTTAGCAGCTTTTAACAAAAGGGAAAAAGGGGTCATTTATATTAATTAATTAATATATGTGACCCTGGAGCACAAAACTAGTTATAGGTAGCATGCTGTAAAACCCAAAAGTTATGGTAACTCAAACCGTTTGAGGAAACCGATTGCCTTAAACCATTTAAGTTTTAAAACCAATAAATATGAGTACTATAAACTCATCTACATTGAGTTAAGTTAATTGATCTCAATCTAACAAGTTTGCACCCTTGAAGAAATCTCATGTTTATATTAGATCTGTGTGGCAGCAGCGTAATATACAGTAAATAAATCAATAAATCCACTGTTCTCTTGTCACCTCTGAGGCTGGGATTCGAAATAGTGTTCTTTGCCATGCCATTACCTCTGTACACCGTTGTCGCTTGCAAAAACAAAATGATGGCGCCGTGGGTAAAAACGTCCAAAAAAATCTGAGCGGCTTGGTTTTTTTTTTTTTTTTTTTTTTTTTTTACCTGATTGCAGAAAAAGGCTTACCTAAATAAAGTTGGTAAATATAAATAAAACTAGGTTGATTTCATGTTTTATAGGCTGGTAGATCCACTGATTGCCCGATTATAGCACTTAATTATGGAAAAAGTCCGATTTTCATGATGTGTCCAACAAAGGCTCCAACATAAACTCCAAACATAAAAAAACAACACAGTGAATAATGTGTTTTTTTGCTATTACATGTGAAAACATCTAAAAGTTGAGCATAAAACAAAAATATAATAATATTTTTGTTGAGTTGCTGGTACTACATAAATCTCTTGGATCTAAATGGATTTACAGTAGAGAAAAATTACAGTTGTGACCATATATCCCCTCCCCACCCCAATCCTTTTCTTTCACATTTTACAGTATTATTGTACACATTACAGTAAAAAGTACTGTTCAAAGGAAAAAACTCAGCTACAGTGTAGTTGCTTGACTTACAATGTGTATTTGGACTAGTTGTTGAGGTGATTGAGGAGGGGCTTTCATATGCCTTAGCGTCATGATCTCCGCTCCAAGTTTGTATATTTGTTGTTTTATTGTGTGTTTGTCCTGTGAAAGTTTCTGAGTTCTGTCTTTTCAAGGACTTATGCATCGCAGTAGTGTACATTGTGTAACATTTACAGATGTATCAGTTTTGTAGAGATATTTTTGTGTCCTGGTTATTCTTGGTGTAGGTTTTATTTCCATTCTGTTTACTTGTTATTCCTGCTGTGTAAAATCTGCTTGTGTTAAAAGTTTAGTGCCTTTTAAAAATAATACGATGGAAGAGTACCAGAACAGAAAATTTATCTTTTCTGTTTTCAGAAAATAGATTTACTAACAAATTATTAATATTTTGGTAGGCCTTTAAGGTTTAATTATAAATAATAATTATTAAATGCTGTAAAAAAATTGTAAGAAACTGAAAAAGCCACCTGTTTGATAAAAACAGTAAATGTTTTGTATGAGGATACTGAACAGTTATTCCATTCTCTAAAAATGACTGTTGTGCTTTGTACTTTTATGCCGAGGTAATGCAGTATGTGTGAATCTGACTTTGCCTGTCTCTGTTTGAAGAGAGATTTCAAATTTGAATTCTGTCATGCAACCTTTTTCTATAAACATAGCTCATGCCAGGCTGGCTCTGAATTCAGAATGGGTTGCAAGTGTTTGTTAGGTCGGTGTAAGAATTTGACAAGTTTGCACTGGTTCCCTCAAGATGTTGACAGATCTAGATTGTGGCTGCAGGCGATGGGTTGCCCATCATCTCCTGACACATCAAGAATGTTTGTGTGTGACAGACTTTTTTCATGGGAGAGCTTTTACATGAGGACATTGGCATTGCTCATGGAGGTAATATCCGGAGAGAAGACGCTGAACGAAGTCCCAAATATCTTTCCATCCCCACAGGGCAGCCAGTAAGTGTCTTAATAACCATTATCTTGTCGGTCTTGCTGTCCTTTGTTGTTTAAAGATCAGTAAGATTATTCAGTTTAATTATTAAAAATGAGATTATCATAGACCTGTTCGAATAAACAAAAACATTTTTTTTTTGTCTTTCAGTTTCACTTTAGCTGCTGGCTGAAAATACTGGAATTTTGCCCAGTGACTGCAAATGAAGGAGGAAGTCTTAATATGGTCATTGGTGAGATGAATTTATCGTGACGTCAAACAACATGCAGCAGTTACGTTTCCGGATTCTTCACACAGTCAGAGTAGAAATGGCTATAAATGTATTTCTAATCAAAGTTATAGTTATCTTAAGCATTTGTAACAATTGTAACAGTTTATGTTCAATAAATGTTATTAGAATGTGATACCTATGTTTTATAGTGAAGAAATGCACTTAGTTTTGAACTAAAAAAAAAAAATTAATTCAACAGTTATATTCAGTTGGTGAAGAACTACAGGAACCGTTTGACCTCTGTAATTTGTTAACAAAGGCTTCTGTACCAAATATTAAAATGTTTTGACTCAAGAGATCAAATACTTATTTGACACAGTAATTCACAAATAAATTGTTAAAAAATCATTCAATGTGATTTCCGGATTTTTATTTTTACATTCTGTCTCTCACAGTGGAAATGCACCTATGCTGAAAATTGTAGACCCCTTCATGATTTCTAAGTAAGAGAACTCACTGTATGTTGATGCATCAGATTACAATAATAAAAATACTATGATTGTTGCGAAATTTCACATGAATATTTTAATTCATATCTGGCATTCACAGAGGGTTTTTTAAAAATTGACTGATGCCCACAACTGGTCCAGAAATTATTTTAATGAGCCTAACATTGCAGATTCATGATGTGTGAAGACCTTCGTTCATCTTCAGAACATAAATTAACATATTTTTGATGAAATCCGAGAGCTCTCTGGCCCTCTTTAGACAGCAAGTGGTTCAATCATAATTGTGTCGTGAGTATTTGCAGTCTCTTAGCCATCGTAGAGGGTTTTTCCATGCCAACTGTTAGGGGTGCGTGCAAGACGAGACAAGACAATATTAACAATATATTTAATATAAATATCCAAGAGGAACAAGGCAGGAACAGGCAGGAACACTGAGAGCTTACACACACATCACATAACGTTAAAGACCGACAGGGAACTGAACTCAAAGACAGACTCTTAAAGACAAACTAATCAAGACACACAGGTGACATAGATGACTGATAATCAAACACAGGTGATGGGGATGACGATAAACGAGGGTTAAACCAAATCACACAGATCAACAGGGTGAAACCAAAGACACAAACTGACATAACTATGACATTACGCCCCCCTCCGGAAAGGCGCGTCCTCGCGCCGTGGAAAAAACAAGAAAAAAAACGAGAGGGGCGGAAAACCAGAAACAAAGTCCATGAGGGTGGGGGCTTCGGCGGAGGACGCAACCAAAGGAGGGGAACCAAAAGAAAAGTCCAAGTGACAGACACAACAGTCCAAGGGGGCGACAACGGTGGGAGGAGCCAGGGAGAAAACAGGAGGGACCTGAAGCAGGAGGAAATCAGCAGGACCCAGACCACAGCCATGATGACGGCCCACGGTGGAGCCGACGGAGGGAGGAGCCATGGTGGAGGAAGGACCGCCGACTCCATGGGGCCGACCGACAGAGGCGGAGCCCGAGGCAGAGACGGAGAGCCGCAGATCCAGGGTGACGCCGAGGATCCGGAGGGCCAAGGTGGAACAATAGGCTCTGGCGCCCGAGGCGGAGGCGGAGTTCCGGAGGTCCGCGGCGGAGCCGGAGCGACAGAGGATGGAGGAGTCCGAAGGAGCCGGTGGGATGGCGCGACGAGGCACAGCCGGAGGAGCAGAGTCCTGAGGTGACGGAGGGACGAAAACTGACCAGGGCGGAGCCGGAGAGACGATGGAGCCAGTGGAGCTGGTGGACCGACGGGCGACGGTGGAGAGGAGGGCGTCGAGAGCCGTGGTGGAACCGCAGGGTCGGAGGGCCGAGGCGGAGTCCTGGACTCGGAGGCTGGAGGCAGAGATGAGGGATCCTCCAGCCGAGACGCCGTTGGAGACTGGCAGCACCGCGGCGAGCCCACTGCACAGGTGCTGGGCTGAGGGTGAGCTGAGGGGCTGTCAGGGGACAGCGGTGGCCAGACAGACATGGCAGTGGATGACAGAGGGTGGGTGGGTGGGAATTCCGGGCAGACAGGAAAGTCAGGACAGACGGATATTTCAGAAAAAAAAATCAATGAGATCCCCAGAATGATACTCAAGCTCACCCCCAGTGGTGGTGCAGTGGGCAGGGCTCTCTATCGCCCTCTCTTGCTCCACGTCATACTCCACCGTCGCGGATGTTGAAGTCGGCTCTCGCACCTGGTCCGATGGGTCCAGCTCTGGCTCTGTCGCTCTCGGCTCTGGCTCTCCATCGTCCGTGGGCTCGGGCTGCAACTCCGCTTGTCGGGGTGATGTTGGGCTGGGTTCTGGGTCAGGTGTGAGGCTGGTGTCATCCTCCGCATCCAACAAAGATCTGCTGGACACCAGCACCCACACCCATGTAATCAGCGATGCTCTCTCGAGGACCTTCCCCGGACAGCTGCCTCTTGATGGTGTGACTCAGTCCCTTTCGGAAAAAGGTACATAGACAGCTGTCCGGGTAGTGCGTGTAAGGCACGAGGTGGATAAAGTCTCTGGTGTAGTCCTCAAGAGAGCGATCCCCCTGCTCCAGGAGAATGATGCTAACAGCAGGGTCCATGATGAAAAAACAGAAAAATAAACACTGGGAAAAACGGAAAAATAAAGCAGGGGAAACACGCTGGGAAACTGTTAAGGTCGGTCTTTCTGTTAGGGGTGCGTGCAAGACGAGACGAGACGAGACGATATTAACAATAACAATATATTTAATATAAATATCCAAGAGGAACAAGGCAGGAACAGGCAGGAACACTGAGAGCATACACACACATATCACATAACGTTAAAGACCGACAGGGAACTGAACTCAAAGATAGACTCTTAAAGACAAACTAATCAAGACACACAGGTGACATAGATGACTGATAATCAAACACAGGTGATGGGGATGACGATAAACGAGGGTTAAACCAAATCACACAGATCAACAGGGTGAAACCAAAGACACAAACTGACATAACTATGACACCAACTGGATTCAAGCTTTTTTTTTTGGCCAGTGCTCTGAGTGAGTTGGATACGAGGCAATGTTTGCCAGGGATAAATACTACTAGTACTCAGAGGAATCACTAAATTAAATATAAATTAATGTTAAAACACAATGCAATTTAATTAATAATTATTTAAGTAAAGTTTAAATTTTTATTACATTTTTTACATTTACATGTACAGTACATTTTTTATTTACTGTTTAGGTACAACGCATTTTAATTTAATCATTATTTACTTTTTTTATTGACCTGTTTGTCAGCACTGTGCAGTGTTAATGTTCAAACTGTCTATTTACAATATTAAAGTAGCTGACAACAATAAATATTCTTAATAGGAATAAAACTGCCACGCTTTTGAACTGTGCAGAGCTTTAGCTGAATAGTTAGGCTTACTTAGCTACTGTATTTTAATTCTGGTCATTTTGGTGGTACTTGGAGAGCCAAATAATTTCTGAGGTGGTACTTAGTATAAAAAGTTTGAGAACCACTGATTTAGGCCTATAGCTTTATTAAAGCAATAAAATGCAACCTTTCAGAACAAATAAACAGAATTAACTCTATTTTGCCATGTCAGCCACAGTGCTGATTGCCAACACTAAACAAATAAAACCCCTTAACCTATTCTACATCAAATTCTTGACCTATCCACCCTATTATTCAATGCAGAAGTAAGCCTATGGCTGAGACTTCTGGTTTATTATCCACTATAATGAGAATAATAACAAACTGTTATTCAGTTAAAACTGTGGTCATAATTAAGATAATACAATAAAATAATATGGTAAGACACACCAATTTGTAATATCAAGCAGCAAAACGAGCTGTTTATAGCTAAAAATAGCTGGACACGGATGAGACCGGAAGTCAGACCCATAAAATTACAAATGACAGCACCCGAAAAAGGTGGTTAGCAGGGGTGTCAAAATCCCAGGAGGGCGAGAGCCCTGCAGAGTTTTGCTCTAATCCTGCTCCAATACACATGCCATGTAGTTTTCAAATAAGCCTGAAGTACTTGATCAGTTGGATCAAGTGTGTTTAATTATGGTTCAATCTAAACTCTGTAGGGTTTTGGCCATCCAGGAATTGAGTTTGACACCCCTGACCTTTATTGATAGCACAGTTACCCAGCAGTCACACAACATCATAAGACATTGATATTTTTTTATTTTATTTAATCATTATTTAACCAGAAAAGTCTAGATTAAAAACCTCTTTCACAGGAGTATCCTGGATAATTCAGGATTATAATTCAATTGTGTATTATTTCTAAAAATAATCAAATTGATTTTACAGTTAGTATTAGTAGAACAGAAATTAAGAGTATTATTAAAAATAAATTAAAGAAACAATGGCAACAACAATGGGAAGAAAATAGGAAAGGACGATGGTTTCATAAGATTCAAAGGAGAGTGGGAGAAATAAGGTGTACAGGGAGGAATAGGCGAGAAGAGACAATAATATCAAGGC
The DNA here is from genome assembly GCF_049309525.1 of Garra rufa. NCBI lineage: Eukaryota > Metazoa > Chordata > Actinopteri > Cypriniformes > Cyprinidae > Garra > Garra rufa. The sequence continues at coordinate 40,349,077 of NC_133373.1, forward strand.
TTCGGTTTGGACACACGGGATTAAATGGAACATTACTGAAAATAGATAAGGCACAGGGAAATGTGAATATTGCGGGCATGAAGAAACAGTGGAACATGTCATATTAGAGTGCGGGAAACAGTGGCGGCTGGTGCTAAAAAATTTTAGGGGGGCGCACACAAAATGAATCACACTGTTAATACAGGTTTTATTATCAGTAAAGTAATTATTAAACATTTGTAATCATCCCAAAAAAAATTAGCCATTTATATTAATGTGATTCAGAGATAAAGGCCATAATACTAATGTTATCCACACGAGGGAGCCACAGGTTAAATCTCAAAGACAGAGAAAATAAATTGATTTGTAATAAAACATTGCATATAAATTAATTTTCATAGTTATATATAGTCCAATATAATAAGTAATTATAATGCTATTGACAATATATTTGTATGTCCAATTAAAGAAGGAACACTATATTATATATATCTATTTTAATATTGTGCTTATAATAATACTAACATAAACACTCACAATTTACTTGAAAAAAGACATCTACATAAGCCCTTGCTTGTACCCCGACGATTGAGTTAAACTGCATTGTTTTAGTTAACGTTACTTTCTGTGTAGTTGCCCACAACGCTTCGGTGACAGGACTTTGAAATAACAAACAATGAAAACAATAAAAGGCATGACTTACATCGCATCTAGCAAGCAAACTCTATCCAAGCTCCATGATTCGTAAGTTTATTTTATTTATTTTTTTCTTCATTTGAACGGCTTGTGAAAGATAAAATCAAATTTACTTTCATCTCGGAAAAGATATTGCACATATTTGACAGTCGAGAAAGGTCCAATCACATGAGGACAAAATATATAAAAACAAGATTGATTGGCTAAGATCTAAAGTGGGAGGGTCTGGGGCGCTGTGCTCTGCGCCCCGAGGACAATCTGAAACAAGCCAATCAGAGCTCAGCCTCAAGTCACATGCGTTTCAAAAATTTACAGACCATTTGGCCGGCGTCCCGCATACACAAACAAACGAAAAACAGTTTAGATTTTTTTTTATTTTTAACAGGTGCTAACATAACTACCAGTCGAATAGTATGTAAAAATAATGCAATTTCGTAATTATTTTGCAATATGTATTAAACTTATTTTTTAACATGTTAATAGTCTTCTTCCTTGGCTAACTTGAGGGGGGGCGGCGCCCCAGCGCCCCCTATGGACCAGCCGCCACTGGCGGGAAATATGAAACCGAAAAAAGACTGAATCAGAAATAACTGTGAACATTATTATCTTAAATAAATAACAATGAAATTCATTCATGTGTCGTCATAATTCATTCATGTGTCATAAATGTTTGTATTTATAAACAACTCTGATGTTTAACAACCCTTTTCTATTTATTAATTTAATAACATAAGGATAGTGGATACTCTTGCTGAGAATTTTCCACATTTATGTATCTTATTAACAGTTAAGACAATAATCAAAAAGTAAATAAACACCACTGGTTAACATTTTGATTTATAGTCACGGATTGCCAGAAATGGAATAACTAAACACCGGAAAAATGTCTTGCTTGTAAATGTATGTAACCTTGGACCACAAACCAGTCATAAGCGCACGTTTTTAAAAAAAAACCTAATTGAGATTTGTACACATCTGAAAGCTGAATAAATAAGCAAAGGATTCAGCGTTTATATAAAATGTATAATTCATAAGTATAGACCGATTATCTGTTTGTAAACATCCGGGATGCGCGCGCATCTTGGTTGCAGAAAACCCGGGAGACATAGCGTTTACGAATAGGAAATTACACGGATATGGTACAAAACAGTTCGATTCTAAATTATTATAGATTATTTTGATTAATGTTATTTAAAAAATGTTTACCGCATATTACAACAGCTTGTCACCCAACGATAAGAATGGTTATTCAACGAAATTAACGTTAGTGAGTGGGATTGCTCTGACAGATCCGTTTGTCATAGATGTAATCGTGTACCCAAATCAAGTCAAGTGCAAATTACATGTATAAAGCATGCCTCAACAGGCTTCACAACACAATGCAGACATACAAAAACGATCAATGTCTAACAAATTAATTTAAAAACACGATGTGACATTACTTGCCATAAATTCTCTGAATTTTGATGCCTGCAATTTAATCCCTCTTAGCAAATAAAGAGACAATATTTACCTCAAATATTTAAGTTTTGCTTTGCCTTTGTTTATTTCACACTGGGTTGAGTTGAGTAGGAAAAGACAGAAGTGACGAATGGATACCGATCTCCTGTACAAAAAGTGTATTCTAACGTTAGTGACTGACAGTAGGATAGTTCGCTATAACTTGTTAACGTTAGTAGCCAAGCTTACGAGACTAGCCGTGTAACTTTACCCACTGCACAATACAACATTTTCACGGTTGTCTTTCCTTCATTTTCTGATTTTTCTTTCGGGTTTTACGCTGCGTTCCAGGCAGGTTTTTAACTCGTTAATCAGGACTTCAAATCACGACTCACATCTTTGTAGCATTCCAGGCAAGTCACCCCAAACTGCCTGAGCGCATTTATTATTATTACATTATTATTAATTTGTTTGCAATGTTATATTGTCCTAAAGTCTATTTTTCACTGTGTACCTCTTGCATAAACACCGCACTCGTAGGTGCTGACATAGTGGTTTCGCGGGCTATGTCACGTCAGAACTCGGAACTGGGAGCACATCGATCTAGTACGAGTTCACGAGTGGGAAGTCACGGGTTTGACTGTCGTTTGGGTGCACTTTCACTGATAGAAGATCGGAAAAACACGAGTAACGGGTTGCCTGGAACGGGACATTATAGCGGTTTCCGGTCGTCTTTTGCAACCGACATGCGCAGTTGAACCAGCGTGACGCGTGTGTGATGTAGGCTGATAATTGGTCTATAGTTTCCAACTGCATTTCCTGTTGATCGTGGCAGCGACGTCAATCCATTTCACTAACCAAGGAGATGAGTTGTGGGAGGGATGTTGCGTCGACGTCATTAATTTACCTACAACCAATAAGAAGGAATGTGGGCGGGACGACACGTGCAGCCCCGCCCCAGATTCAGCCCCGCCTCGATCTGTAGGCTGCAGACAGGTGCACTTGAGATTTTCGCGCGATCGTTAAAACGAAACCAAAAGTAGGCTAAAACACTGAGGCGCATTCAAAAGCAATTTTAATGCCCTGCTTTTAGAGAGCGACTCCCCAATGCGCGCAAATTAGGCTACATAAAATATCTAGGCTGTTATTAGTATGTGGCCTATAATAAGTTGTGTATTAGCTCTGTATCATGCTGCAAAGATTCGGTCTCTATTTGCACTTTGAATATTGAAAGAGTAGTACTTTGATCATGCCAGATTTATGGACCAGCAGAGCAATGGAACCATATATGAGCATGACGATCAATTAACCCCTTAACTGTTACTCCCATTTTTGAACAGAGACGTGAAAATGAAGAATTGAAACTTAAATCTTTATAATTCATGGGCAAAAACATTTTGTAGTATGATTTTGATGTACATTGTCCATGTTAATGCAATGTCTGATTTTAAAATGGTTTCAAAGGATGAATTTTGAAATTAAGTTTTCATCTGATATATCATTTCTTATTATTTCTAAAGTGCAATAGGGAAAAGGGCAATGAGGAAGTTTGTTTGTTTAAAAGGTCAGAACTCTTGTTATGGAGTAGATTTTTGAGGTGCACTCTTGTCATAAAATAATCTATGACACTCTTGTCATAAATAATTTTTCCTACATAATTTGTAGCACAACAAAAAGTCAAATACTATTTAGGAGCCTTAGACCTTTCCAACGTTAGGATATGGTTTGTCATGATTAGATTAGAGTTTATTTGTAAAATGGTGAAGAAAACTTGGGCATCCCACAGAGTGGACGATGAAAGCCATAAAATGTTGATAGGCAAGTGTTTCTAGCTAAGAATCTTTAAATCTCTTTACTCTGACATAATACCTTTGTATGTTTGTTTTTTTATGTTTAATGGTGATTTTTCCCCCCTTACATTATTACATTATTTTTCATTAAATGTCTTTAAATTTAAAGCAAAGTTTATCATGTCTTATTTTACTGCTGTTTAAAAACCTAATGTTCAGGGGTAAATATTTAAAATAAAAAAATTCTCCAGAATCGTGACAGAATCATGATCTTTATTTTAAGCAAAAAAAAAATCATGATTCTCATTTTATTCTAATGAGAAGTGCCTCTGGAAGATCGGACATGACGTGAAGTGCCTCTGAAAGATCAGACTTGACATGACTTGATTTAGGAACAACAGCTGTGATGTAACTTGACCTTGAAGGTCACCTATGTCTTGACTTGACTCAGGCTGTGAAGCTCTGTCTAGACTTGACTCAGGAAGTGCTGCTGTATCTTGTCTTGACTCAGGAGGTGCTGCTGTATCTTGTCTTGATGTAGCTGCCATTTTAAGTACGCGCTCCGGCGTGTCCGCCATTTTGTGAGCGGGTTGCGCAGCCGGCATAGCAATAAACACACATGAATGTTCTGCGTCCGCTATTACCGCAATGTTGCGTTACTCCTCGGCAGAGCCGGACAGTAACGGAGTACATTTACTTGAGTACAGTACTTAAGTACAATTTTGAGGGATCTGTACTTTACTCGAGTATCATTTTTGGGGAGTACTCATGACTTTACTCAAGTACATTTGAGAGGCAGATATTTTACTCTTTACTCCACTACATTTCTATCCATAACCTTGAGTACCCATTACTTCTTCTAAAAAAAAGGAAAAAAAGAAAAATCTCGGAAACCCTCAATTTGTTGTTTCCCTCTCAAACGCGATTGGATTGTGCAGGCGCCACTGATTGGGACAGCCTATCAGCAATCACCTTCAGCTTTCCGCCAAAGTCAACTCCATAGTCAGATAATGATTTAGATAAGAGACGAAACCATGGACCAAACAATGGATGAAGACGCAGCAGGTCCATCCCGGGAACGTGCCAACCCGTGGCCCCAGTTCAGAGTTGTGTCAGAACATTGCTATATTGCCGTCTTTGCTGGTTTAGGTTTATTAATTTGATTGATGAAAAAACAGAGAAACTCACATGTACACACAATTGTTAGCTGAATTTTCTTTTCTGATATTACACATTAATGTAAGCTGAGCATTTGCTTTAATCTTCTTGAGTATGCGGTGTGTTTAACACAGTCAGGTTCAAATGTGGGTGCAAAAAATCCATTAAAACTCCAAGGTATTAACATTAACATTTTTTATATATATAACTCCATGTAGGACATTTCTGTACATAAATATAAGCACTGTGGCAGTAGTAATGCAATATTTAGAAAATGTACTCTTGATACTCAAGTACTTTTAAAAACAAGTACTTCAGTACTTTTACTTAAGTAGACATCTGACTGTAGTACTTTTACTTGTACTTGAGTAAAATTTAGCAAGGGGTATCTGTACTTTTACTCAAGTAATGAAGCTGTGTACTCTGTCCGCCTCTGCTACTCGGTGACACCCACAGTAAATGATGAGGCAACACAATAAAGCATAGTTCATAAATTCAACGAGTGATGAACGCGGGCCCTCACGTCTCGACTTAGTCCTTTGTGGTTTATTCATGTCATCACAAAAAAACATCAGTAAACAGTCCGGTAAATCTGAGTAACGAAAACAGAGCAATACACAGAGTAATCCAATAAACAGGCAAGGTCAAGAAGGCAAGCAGTGGGCGATCGGGAAGCGTGATAACAGTCCAGGTAGAAAACAGATAAACAAACAGGAAAACGCTCTGTATGTCTGCAGTGCAAAATATACTCGGCGATAAGAGGGAGGAAGTCCAGGGCTTAAATAGTGTGTGCGATAGGATGCAGCTGTGCCATGGGTGATGGGAGATGTAGTCTGTGGTGACATGTAAGAGTCTGTGTAGTGTAAGAGTCCATGTGGTGAAAGAGTGACATCTGGTGGTGAACGGACGGAAGGCCACAGACCAGATTCGAGACACTTTCCTAATGTTGGGATCAGAAGGAAGGCAGTGTAAAGACTGTGTTTTTCCACAACCTGGCACTGCACAGTGTCTGGTTGTATTTGGAGCAGCCTTTATCGTTTGGTTTATGCGTAGACCTGCGTTTGCCTCTTCTTATTTACACTACATGTGCAAATTGGCTGGGGCTAAACAGGCAGCAATGTAGAAGCAGGTTATTGCTCTATTTCTGCAGAGGCAGAGTTTAGCCACAATATTACATCATGGAGTGGCACATTCCACAACCTGTCATTCTGGAAGGTTGGCTTTAATGTAAGCTGTTTTTAGACTAACAAGAAAGTTTTGAGTTCAGAAACTTACAGAACATTTTTATAGTACAATAACCGCTTATATGGCAAAATATCAAGGGAATTTTGGTTTCTCATTCCATGATCCCTTTATTTCCCTCATTTCATGACACCAAAACAGGGAATATGCTTCATGCTGACCATTTAAGCCTAAACTTTTCTTGACAATTGACTGCGTCATTGAGTTATTAATTTACACCATAAATATGCACTGCACGCTGTTTGCACACCTGTACATAAAACAGACTGTCATTGGACTCCTCCTCTTTAGTAACTTCATCAACTGATCCTTCATCTCTGGATGTAAAATTGTCCAATGTAGCATAGTTTAGTGCATTGACATCACAAACACTGAGCAGATTGAAACGAGTAAGATTGTTTAAGTGAGCAGCTACAGTACTTTCATTATTTAAATGAAGGTTTTTATTCATGAAGGAAAAAAAATCCAAACCCACATGGCCCTACGTGAAAAAGTGTTTGTCCCCTCACCATTAAAACACAACTGTGGTTTATCACACCTGAAAGAAACAACACAAGAAATATTTCTGATCTGCTTCAGCTGTCCTTCTCCTTCAGTGTATATGTACAGTATGTCTTACTTAGTATAGCATTTAGTGACTGACAAATGAGAAAGAAAGGTTATAAAGCCATTTCTAAAGCTTTGGGACTCCAGCGAACCACAGTGAGAGCCATTATCCACAAATGGCAAAAACATGGAACAGTGGTGAACCTTCCCAGGAGAGGCCGGCCGACTAAGTTACCCCAAGAGCGCAGCGACGACTCATCCAAGAGGTCACTCCACCATCAGAAGGAGACTGGGCAAAAATGGCCTGCATGGCAGAGTTCCAAGATCCGCTGCTGAGCAAAAAGAACATAAAGGCTCGACTCAGTTTTGCCAGAAAACATCTTGATGATCCCCAAGACTTTTGGGAAAATACTCTGTGGACAGACGAGACAAAAGTTGAACTTTATGGAAGGTGTGTGTCCCATTACATCTGGCGTAAAAGTAACACAGCATTTTAGAAAAAGAACATCATACCAGCTTAATTGCATATGTCCACAGAGCTGCCCTGTGGTGTAAATCGGACTAGTTGTTTGTCTGTTTCGGTCCTCCTAAGAGGGGTCTTCCTGCCTCAAAGCTGTCCCTCAGTAGGTGGATTGTCGATGCTATTTCTTCGGCATATGAGTCCTCTGGCCTGCCCCCACCCCTGTGGTCAAGGCCCACTAAACTAGAGGTGTGGTGGCCTCCAAGGCCTTTTCTGCAGGTGTCCATATTCAGGACATCTGCAGTGCTGCTGGGTGGTTCACGCCCCTCACCCTTGTCAGGTTCTATGACCTAGATCTCCTAGCCGCTCCTGGCTCATCTGTTGTTCTGCCCTAGCTGTGACCTTCTACACTAGGCAGAGTTTTGCAAGTCTGGTGGCGTGGGCATCTCATTCCCATAGCGTTTTCGAATGCAGCTGGAGTTCCCAGAAGGGAACGTCCCATGCAGGTAACCCTGGTTCCCTGAGGGAACAAGACACTGCGTCTCGAGCCGTACTTCCGGCATCCCTGCAAGCGCTCGCTTCACTTTTGAAGCTGACGCCATTTGGCTTGCACATGATTTGATTGCTTCCTGGTCGCTTACGTCACCCACCCGTGACGTCTCGCCCTTCCGTTGGATTGATTACACATGTGATTCAGAGCGTGGTCTTGCTGCAGGTGTTCCCATTGCGTTTTCGGACGCATACGTAACCTGGGACGTTTTTTTTCTCAGCAAATACTGATAAATAATTATTTGCAACTAATTAGATTAGTTAATGAGTAAATCTAATTATTAAGATAAAAAAAATATTCACTGACAGTCCTAATTCCTACTCAGTGTGTTATATAATGACATATTGTAAATACAACTTACCCACTACCTGGTATTAACATCACTAAACATGAACTACAATTATTTTAACATACAATGTTTACTTAAACACTTTTTTTTTTTTTTAGATTTGTAACATTTAATAATAATAAAAAATCCCACAAAAATATTAATTGTATTTAAATTCTCATCACTGATTTTATACCTAATTTTGTGCATTCAGCTAATATATTACACAGCTAATTGCTCTATCAAAACAAATAATGAATAAACTTTTTGGGTGGAAAAAGCAATTTTGCTATGTCAGTATGCTTCCTCAGATTTGATGATGAAGTTTTGAAGCCAGACAATTATCTGATAAAAGTCATAACTCAGGTAGGAATGTGTGGGCTTAATGCATGAAAACAATGATCATTGATTGTCATGTCAGGCACGCACATTTGAGTTTCTGTTTACTATATTTAATGTATATTTAATGTAAATGCATAAGATAAAATAAAAATGTAATGTACTTTTCAAGATGAAATAAAGTTGTAAGTTGTAAAAAGTACTGTTTTTTGTTCAGAAATGTAAACAAGTAAAAGTATAAGTAGTCAGTTTAATTTGTACTTGAGTAATATACAAATCCCCCAAAATAATACTTAAGTACAGTAACCAAGTAAAATAAGTATTTTACACCTCTGTTTTTTTGTGTGTGTATTTACAGGTTCTCACTCTCTGATGGCTTTTGCAACATATATAGATGGACAAACACCATTTCCTGAGTTCAGTGTTGTGGTGATGCTGGATGATGTGCAAATAGGATACTATGACTCAGTCACATGGAGTTTTATACATCGGAGTCCGAGTGACTCAAAGTACCATAATGAAGAGAAAAGTGATGCTGATGTTGTATTTCTTGACATATATAACAGCATAAAATATCGGGCAGTTTATTATAAGGACCATCTAAATCAAACAAATAGTGAGTGCTAGCCAACACATTGATTATAACTTATATAACAAATGTAATGTGTAAGTGAGAAAACTACATGTGCTAGGGACAGTTATGATTAAAAGTATTTTCTGTCCACGTTGTGTATGTATACTGTCAGTGAAGACTTATGGGTCTTTTAAGAAACAAATTTTCTTTCTATTCATTTGAAGGTGCACATGTTCAACAGATGCTTTTTGGATGTGAACTGCTAAATGAGGATAAACCTGGTCTGCTGCAGAAATGGGATGCTTTTAATGGAAAAGAAATAGGAGAATACACCTTTGACACAGAAAAAAATAATTTCCAGACAAAAATAATATGGGGGCCATGGGGCCAAATAACAAAACTTCATATGAAGATTATGTGTGAAAATATTTTCCAACCCATTTGCATTAAGATTTTACGCAGGTACCTGCACTTAAATAAGAACAGTGTAATGAGAAAAGGTAAGAGCATCAACCCGATTAATATAAGAATAATTATTGATTCATGCAGTGAAGCCAGAAGTTTAATGTTAGCAGTTAAACAGTAAAACATCTTGTTTTTCTCTGTATAGTGAAACCCAGAGTCAGACTTATGAGGAAGATGCTCCCAAACTCTCAAGAGCTTCGGATCAGCTGTCTGGCCACTGGTTTTTACCCACGTCACATTAACATGACACTGTCCAGAGATGGTCAGCCTGTGGATGATGATCAGATCACAGGAGGAGAGATTCTGCCCAACGGAGATGGAACTTACCAGATGAGGAAGAGTTTGGTGATCAGGGAAGAAGAGCAACGTGAAGGACATAAATACAACTGCACAATGAAACAACTCAATCTGGACAACAAACTGGACATTACATTTGGTAAAGAAAAACTATATATATATTAATGGTAGGTTTATTTGAACAGTGAGAGACAGAATGACAACAAAAAATCCAGAAAAACTCATTTCAAAGAAGTTACAAAATTGATTTGCGTTTTAATGAGTGAAATTTGTATTTGACCCCTTTTGCAAAACATTACTTGGTTAGTGCATTAGTGCTTGGTGGCAAAACCCTTGCTAGCAATCATAGAGGTGAGACGTTTATTGTAGTTAGAGTCTAACTGTTAGACCACGAGTTTTGCTGCATTTCTATGTTAGTGGGAAAAACGTAAAATATCAGCAGTGGATCAAAAAAAAAAAAAATTCCCTCACTGTGGTTTCACTTGTTTTATTTTCTGTTATTACTTCTTTAATTTACCACATTTTCAGATGTGGCTGAATCTGACCCAGGATCATCCAGTCTGTCTGTAGTTGTCAGTATGCTGGCGTTGATGTGTGTAGCTGTTCTCATCATAACTGCACTCATCATATGGAGGAAGAGACGTGCTGCTGGTAAATGTTCTGTGCAATCCAGGTTTATTACATCTAATGCTCAATCGAGAAAAAAAAAAAAATCAGTTCCTTTAGAGACCAAAGTTTAAAGTTCACTGTTTTATGTTTCTGTGGTGTTATTCTGTATTCCGCATGGTTTAACTATATCATTCTTATTTAGGACAAGAATCAGAGAAGTCACAGAGTGATTACTCTCTTACTCCATGTGAGTACACTGTTTTATGAAGTGATATGAATGCAGTATGTTAATTCTATGGTTCATTTAGGAAACTTTATGGAAATGGCTACTCATTTTATTTTTCTTATTTCAGCTTCCACAAATGATTAAACATGACAAGTGAGTCTATGGCCCAACATTAAAGTCAAGAAAACATGCCAACCTTTGCAACATAAAAATGAAATCATATTATAATCAGATAATAAGAAATACTGTCTCATTCACTGACCATCAAATCTGCATTTTCACAAACAAATTGTTATTGTGTACTAAAATGCATAAAAAAAAAAAAAAAGAATTTAGGAACAACTGGGGGGCATTCCAGAAAGTGAATACTGTGAGTACTAAAATCTTGGTTGATTAACCCAAACCTTGGTTACTTGTTGGTTACAAACACCTGTGGAAAGTTAGTTCAGTCAACCTCCTATTAGTAACCCCAAGTTATTTAACACACACAATTACTTTCTTAGTGTATATCACCACCTACTGGGTTGTTGGAGAGTTGCTAGCTATTACATACCCTTAAGCTACCTCAGTTTTTAGAACTGAAAGTTGAGGTTATTGGTTTATTTTTTCAGAAACTTTCCTATGTCACATAACCTGCCTTCTGGGCAACGCTAAAAACATGTATACATAGTTATATAAAATGTGTTTGAAATTGTTTTGTGTAGTAAACTTGCTGTGCTTTGCAAAGAGCGCATTTAGGTAAAAGAATAGTGTGTGCTAATGCACTTAGGCCTACTTATGCATTATTCTATGCAATTTTTTAGTGTATGTAGTGTGATTAATGTGAAAATTCCAAAAAAGCCAAGATGATGCAGTTAAGTTATCAAAAATACAAAATGTATTGGACACTCAATGTTTTTAGTGATAAATGATAAGAATTATAGATAAAAAATAATCTAAAAGTAATCAATAAAGTAGTCTGATCATATTACCTAAAATGTGTAATGTAATGGATTGCATTACTAACTATTTTTCTCATATAATTTGGAAACAATAATGGACTATGGTTTTCTACATAATCTACATAGCACTGCATGTGGTTGTGGATTAGGAAAAAAAAATCAATAATAATAAAAAAGAAACAAATAATCCACACAATTACTAGTGGATGGGTTTTATTATCTTGTGCTATATTACAGTTTTTTCTTGTTGTTACAGAGTGATCTTTGGGGAATGGGATTACATTTTTTTTTTTTTGCTTGTAATAAAGACCATTTATGATCTCCATTCAATGTTTAGTTTGTTGTTTTTACTTTTTTGGTTGCAAAACATGTAAAACATAATTTTTTGTAGTCATATTTCTGGTGTGCTGGTTATTCTCTGTCATATATTTTATTCATTTTCTTTCGGTTCCCACAATCTAATAGGTAAATCTAATAACAGTTTGAAAACTGACATTTTGTATTTTCAGAAAACAGATCAGACAAATGATTAATATATTGATATCACTTATACAACACATTAATGCATTAAACAATGTTAATGAAATAAACCTTGTTGCTAAAGAAATATACAATAATGACTAAGCTATCACACAAAGCTTCAATAGTCCTGTTCAGCCCTGTAATAATAACCAGTTTCCTTCAGAGACAATGGGTAGCAACCACACAAATGAACAGAAAGGGAAAATAAGAGTCCATATCACACCTGTTTGAGAAACACAAGTGTGATGATAAACTGTTTTGTTTGTTATTGACTTTCATTTTCATTTATATTTCCTTGCAATGTTTTATTTATTTTATTCATTTTATTTATTTTTTCCTTTGGCAAAACTAGAACAACTACAATATATCTAATAAAAATGTAAAAATAAAAGAAAATATAATTTTAATTGCCTTGTTTGTGTGAAGTGTTTTGTAGCATTCTTATATGTAATTATAATTTCAGGCTTTCTGATATAATCTGTCTTTTCCTAAAAAATATATTTCTAAAAAAGTTTAAAAAAAAAAAAAAAAGCATCTCATCAATCACTTTGATTGTCAAGTTATAATACAGTATAGTCTAACAATGTCATGCAAGTGACCTTTACCTAGAAGTCTATGACTAGTCTGGCTCTACCAGTCTACTTTTTCATGTCATTATCAAAATATAGTATCAGCATCACTTTGCTCATCTAGATGGTACTTTGAATGACTCTCACTGTTATGCAAAACATAATAGTATTCGCATATCATGCAGCATCAGCACAGTACTGAACTCAATGGTGTTGTCCATCTATGTTGCCAAAGGCATTAGTGAGTGAGAAACTGTGGGCACAAGAACAAGCATATAATATTAGTACAGTGTCAAATTGGACAATGTTTATAATATTAAAAATACACATTTATATTTTACAAACATTTACATAAATATGCAATAATTGACTGGGAAATGAAGGAAAATCACCTATTGAGAAAGCCCTGACAGAGAGAACATGTAAACTCCACACAGAAAGACCTTGTCCCAACCGAGAAGCTTCTTGCTGTGAGGCCACTGTGACACCAATTACAAGACAAAGCAGTAGTCCATATACAGCACCTAGAGGACCATCTGTGATACAGTAGCCTACCTGTTTGTGGATTTAATTTTTACGTAATGTTTCTTTTTATATATATATATTTATGGTATGAAAGGCATGTATGTGCATTCATCTGACAGTATCTAACAATGTAAACAAATGGAGCCCTAGTTAAGTTTTGATCTAATTTATTATGTACAAAAGTTATTATTAGCCCCTTTCACACATACAGTCTTTACTGGTAAATTACCAGTAAATTACCATTAATAGATCATGTGTGAATAGGACCTTTTAAAAAATACTGGTAAATTTGTTCCGGCAATTTACCGGTAAGGGTAGTTGTAACATTACCAGTAAATTGCCGGAATGATGCTGTGTGTGAACGTGGAATGAAGATTACCGGTATGAGCATGTAGAACGTGCTGACGAAGTCTGCTTTGGTCCAAATTGACCAATCATAACGTTCTTATAGAGATGACGTGATTACTCTGAGCTGTTTACAAAGCTACGCTGCTTGTTTAAATGAGTTTTTCCTTTGTGAATATGCGCTTGATGGACATCTTTGACCATTGTGCCTTGTCTGACAGCTGTTTTAAGTGTTGCGCTCAAGACCCAGTCTTCTTTCTCATTCATCAACGCTGCGGCTCTGCAGTCAGATACTATTATGCGCATCTCAGGTTGATAAGAGCAAAAACCACATTATGTTTGATCATTCCCTTTTGCCGGTCACTATACTTTGTTGAGTGAAACTAAAGCATTTCTGCTGACATGACGGCATTTATCGGCATTTTGATGCTGTTGTGTGAATGGTCTCTTACCGTTAAAAAGCCAGAATGCTGTTGGCTGTGTGAACAGCATATTTCTGTATTTATTGGTAAAGTCGTACTGGTAATTTTCCGGCAATTTACCGGGATTGCATCCATTTGGATGCTGCAATAATACTAGTGGTGACTGAAATATTGACCATTACCCAGAGCCGGACAGTAACGGAGTAGGGCCTACTTTTACTTGAGTACAGTACTTAAGTACAATTTTGAGGGATCTGTACTTTACTCGAGTATCATTTTTGGGGAGTACTCATGACTTTACTCAAGTACATTTGAGAGGCAAATATTGTACTCTTTACTCCACTACATTTCTATCCATAACCGTGAGTAGCCTACCCATTACTTCAAAAAAAAAAAAAAAAAAAGGAAAAAAGCGATTGGATTGTGCAGGCGCCACTGATTGGGACAGCCTATGAGCAATTACCTTCAGCTTTCCGCCAAAGTTAACTCCATAGTCAGATAATGATTTAGATAAGAGACAAAACCATGGACGAAACAATGGATGAAGATGCAGCAGGTCCATCCCGGGAATGTGCCAACTTGTTGCCCCAGTTCAGAGTTGTGTCAGAACATTGCTATATTGCCTTCTTTGCTGGTTTAGGTTTATTGATTTGAATGATGAAAAAACAGAGAAACTCACATGTACACACAATTGTTAGCTGAATTTTCTTTTCTAATATTACACATTAATGTGAGCTGAGCATTTGCTTTAATCTCCTTGAGTATGCGGTGTGTTTAACACAGTCAGGTTCAAATGTGGGTGCAAAAAATCCATTAAAACTCCAAGGTATTAACATTAACATTTTTCATAACTCCATGTAGGACGTTTCTGTACATAAATGTAAGCACGGTGGCAGTAGTAATGCGATATTTAAAAAATGTACTCTTGATACTCAAGTACTTTTAAAAACAAGTACTTCAGTACTTTTACTTAAGTAGACATCTGACTCTAGTACTTTTACTTGTACTTGAGTAAAATTTAGCTAGGGGTATCTGTACTTTTACTCAAGTAATGAAGCTGTGTACTCTGTCCGCCTCTGCCATTACCCTTTGAAGTCAAATCAGTAACAAGTTCCTCAGTTTTGTTTGTGTAGAATAAAGACAAAGGAATATTTTACTACATAAACCTTACTACATACTACAAAAAACTATTTTATGCTAAAAACAAAAACATAA
Source organism: Garra rufa (assembly GCF_049309525.1). Lineage (NCBI taxonomy): Eukaryota > Metazoa > Chordata > Actinopteri > Cypriniformes > Cyprinidae > Garra > Garra rufa. The sequence continues at coordinate 40,364,315 of NC_133373.1, forward strand.
TTTGCCAGTAATTGTAATATAAGACATTACAGTAATGTCTAAAACATCTTAAGACTTTATAGAAAGTTTTAGAAATGTATATAGAAAGATAGAAATGCATCCTATTTTAAGGTTGTTTATATAATTTTGTACTAATAAACAAGAAAAAAAATACTGGTTAGGAAAATGAAATTTGCAGTGGAAAATCATGCTGGTCATCAATATTTCAACAAGGTTAAAATGCACACATTCAAAATAATTGACTGAATAATGACTGTCAAATAATGACTGTCAGTGCAATTCAAAGTTCATTTGGGACATTCTCAGCAGCATAAAAAATAAAGAGTTTTTTTTATCTACTTATGGATTTTAAAAAATGTATAAATAAATGAATAAAAAGTCTTTGGGTGAGCCTGATTAAATCGTTGACAGTGGTTTGGAACTGAACTAAGCAAAGGCCAGTAAATGAGATCAATCAAACAACTCAGTTAAATCAATGTGAGTTCACCAATAGCCAGCAGCAGAACAAACTAGCCTGCTAAATTAAAATCTTCCTTTACACATTAAACATACGTTCTTGGCAGTAAGTGCAAGTATGAGAATGCCAGTCACTGCACTTACTCGGCTGGTATTTTCACAGTAAAGTGCCCAGGAAATACTTACCACAGTGGTAAACCCTTCAAGTGTGCTCGCAGTGGTAAAACTTCAACATTCAGTAACAAAGAATCCTTTAAACTTCAACAAAGCAGAACATTAAACAATTCTCATTCTTTTTTCACCTTGCTCCAGAAGACATAAAATATTGGATAATATTTAATATCCTGTGCAAGGCATGCTGGGAATTAGCAGTCTAATGCCCATTTTCAGTTGGCAACAAATGATTCACGTACCAATGAGAGAGAGAGAGGGTTTATTGACAAGACAGCAGACTAGACAAGAGATTGAGGTGAATAGTCCAAACAATAGGGAGGTACGAGGCACAATGACTGGCAGGCTGAGAGAGTGGCCACTGAGTCCAGCCCTGGAGGAAGGAGGGTCGGAGAACTGCAGAGGAATGGTAATGCAAGACAGCGAGGACCAGGCAGGATCACACAGAAGAGAACAGACTCTCTGGGCACAATCAGGCACTGCACCAATCTTGCTGCTTGGCAGGTAGAATAAGCACTCAATGATGCACAGCCTGCAGGACAGAGCTGGACAAGAGATGCTGCAGACAAGACAGATGGCGGAAAAGAAACGCTATGCAATGACTAGAGAAACTATACTAAAGTAGAAAACAAAACGAAAACTAAAGGAAATAAACATAGAGATGGGACATTTGACACATAGGCTCCGAAGCCTGTTTTACTCTATTGAAGCAGAAGCATTGAAGCATCACATGACCGATGATGTTTAAGGATTCAATCGTCACAACCAAACACCTAAAATTTGGTGACTGATTTGAATCTTTGGGGCAGCTTCATTCATTATAAAGAGATGCGAAATATGAAAGTGGCTGCTATAATTAGAGCTGACAACTAGATGTCACTGGTAGGGTATGTGTTTGAGGATTTGAAGCTTTGAATCTGTTTTGGTACAATCAGGGGAAAAGCCTCAAAAGCTTCACAAGGCTTCATCTGCCCATCTCTAAATAATCGTAAACAATAGCAAAGATACTCTAAAACAGTTGACTGGAAAAAAAAAAAAAAAAAAAACAAGACAAGAATAGCAGGTAGTGCTACAAGTAGCTTCCTCAATACTCTATAGCTCATTAGCAACAAAGAGGACCATAGAAGCACAATATATAGTAAGAAAACTGGCAAAAAAAGAGCAAAATATAAAGGGAGCAGAGAGCATGAGGAGCAGGTGCCAACACTAATAAAAACAAAGACTTAACAAGGACTAAACAAGGGGGCGTGGTAATTGGAAACAAGGAGGCAGAGCAAGAGGAGTGCATGGCCAACAACAACAAAGACAGAACCATGTGCTCAGATACAGCACAAACATAGACACACTGAACAGTGACAAGACAGGTAGCACTGTCAGAGGAGAACCCAGACATGAACATCTGTTTTACAAATTTAAGTGGATTGCACACAATAAAATTGTGAATTAGTAAATTAGAATTAAGAATTAGGTTTACAAATGTAACATGAGACACAGACATACATGTTCCTGTTTTCACAGCATCTCACTGAATGAACTGCAAATTCAGTGCTGTTCAAAAGCTTGGGATAAGTAGGATCTTATACTTATGAAGGTTGCAATTATTTAATCAAAAATACAGAGGATTTTTTTTTTTAATTATTCTATTATATATTATATATTTAATATTGTTAAATATTATTTCAGTTTAAAAATCTATCATGCCTTTAGAGCAGTCTCTGTGCGTGCTGCAGCAGTTTGTGTGAGACAACGCAAAACTTCATTCACCCCAATCGGAAGCATTTTTACACTTAATCATTCCCTACCCCCATTATAGTGCACTATGTGCCATTTATCATATAGAACAAGTGACTAATTTCAGTCACAGTAGCACTTGTCTATTTATAGTGGAGGGGGTGGGATGCTTCAGATTCTACAGAGCATTTGATTGGACAAAAAATCTAATAAGAAGCTGAAGAGCAGGGTAATGTCATATGCCTGTCACTTGAGAGGGGAGGTCCTTCATCAATGGAATTGGCCAAGCGGCTACCTCAGCATGGCAGCGTGTGTATAATCGTTCCCCATAGCGACCCCTAGAGGACGCAGTTCCCTATCTCAGGGAACGTACTCGGTTACTAACGTAACCTCGGTTCTCTCTAGAGAGGGAACGAGTACTGCGTAAGTATCTTACGCTGGGGGGGGGGGGAATCCTTTTCCGCGAGAGATATTGAAGCCAAAAAATTATCCTTAATTTTGTATTAATGTAAAACGCGTTGCAGCAGTGTACAGACATAGGCGAAACAGCTTGCGCGCCTATTGGCTGCTCTGCGGCAACTGCAGCAGCCTATTAGAGCGAGGCCTGACGCGACGCCAGATCCAATGGGGGCATTTCGCGCCCTTTGCGTCGCTTCGCGCCCTTTTCGTAGCTTCCCGCCTAAAAGGGCGTGGTCTAGACCTATATGGATCGCTCGTAGGCAACTATTATCTGGTTTTTCATCATCGAAGCAACCAGAGCGTGCGCATGCACGGCAAGATACGCAGTACTCGTTCCCTCTCTAGAGAGAACCGAGGTTACGTTAGTAACCGAGTACGTTCTCTTACGAGAGGTCTCTCGTACTGCGTAAGTATCTTACGCTAGGGGACCCCATGTAAAACGCCGTGCATGCTGAGATCTGACACCAAAGACCCAAGGGCGAAAGCCCGGGGTTCATACAGTTCATAATCACCTATAGAACTCACAGGGAGTCCGGGGAAGAGGGAGGGGCAACGCCGCACTCTTCCACATAGTGCAGCGTCACTCAGACGCTAAGTAAACGTACATACAGGACGGGGTTATGGCCTGAGCTGACGTAAGAATAAGGGTCTTCACACAGTTTGCCCAGACACATCTTGTGCTATTACTTTCACTGTCGACCCTAGAGCTGTGCTCAGTAGACGCAGCATCCCGAGCTGATAACATCAGGTCAGACAACACTGAACATCTAGACTGACAGCAATCTGGCCTGTAAGGCGGGAACCTCCAGGTTGTAAAACCTTATAAATGTAGACGGAGAGGCCCAGCCCGCCGCCGTACAAATATCTTGCAAGGCAATCCCACTCGACCAAGCCACGATGAGGCCACGCCCCTCGTGGAATGTGCTCTGACACCTAGCGGGCACTGCATGCCCTTGGAAGCATATGCCAACGCAATAGCATCAACTATCCATCTGGATAAGCTCTGTTTCGACGCGGCCAGTCCCTTGGGACGCCCGTAAAACGAAACAAAAAGCTGCTCTGTCTGTCTAAAAGCAGACGAGTGAGACACGTAAGCTCGTAATGCCCTGACTGGGCATAGGAGGCTCGCGTCCGTTTCCTCATCATTGACCGGTAGGGCTGACAGCGCGATGACCTGTGCCCTAAACGGTGTGTTGAGTGATTTTGGAACGTAACCATGTTTGGGTTTGAGTATGACTTTAGAGTCATTAGGTCCAAATTCCATGCACGTCGCGCTCACAGAGAGTGCGTGCAAATCCCCTATGCGCTTCACTGAAGCGAGAGCCAGCAGAAACACAGTCTTAAGAGACAGGTATTTCAAATCAATCGTCTGCAGAGGCTCGAATGGTCCACCTTTCATGGCCTCTAGTACCACAGAAAGGTCCCATACGGGGACTGAGGGAGGTCTGGGGGGATTTAGTCTTCTAGCTCCACTCAGGAAGCGAATAACTAAATCGTTCCTTCCTATTGACTGACCTAGCGTTGTGCTCGAAAACGCTGTTATGGCCGCCACATAGACTTTGAGCGTGGACGGGGTTCTGCCCTTGTCCAGCAGCTCTTGTAGAAAGGAAAGCACCTCATCACACCACAGTTAGTGGGTGACGAGCCGCGGGCTGCGCACCAGCCCGAAAACACTGACCATTTTGAGGAATAGAGCCGTCTCGTAGAAGGGGCTCTAGCCTGCGTGATCGTGTTTAATACTCCTTTAGGGAGTTCATCATATATTCGCTGGTGGCCCAGACATGAAGGGACCACAGCTCTGGGTGAGGATGCCAAATCGAGCCGCTGGCCTGAGAGAGAAGGTCTCTCCTCACTGGTATCGGCCACGGGGCAGTGCTCGTCAGCTGCATCAGCGCTGGGAACCAGGGCTGGTTTTCCCAAAACGGCGCTATCAGCAGTATTGAACATCCTTTTTCCCTGACCCTCTCTATCACCTGAGGTAGGAGAGAGACGGGGGGAAAAGCATAGAGATGACGGCGGGGCCATTCGTGGGCCAGCGCGTCTCTGCTTTTTGAGTAAAATTCCAGACAGTGAGCGTTGTTCGGAGACGCAAACAGGTCTACTTCCGCTCTGCCTAATTTTTTCCACAGTAGTTGTACTGTCTGTGGGTGTAGAGACCATTCGCCTGCTGGAACATTGTTCCTGGACAGTCTGTCTGGCCCTATGTTTAGAAGCCCCGGCACATGCGCTGCTTTCAGCGAGCGCAGGTTGCGCTGAGCCCATACCAGGAGGCGTTCTGCAAGTCTGTATAGGTTTTTGGACCTGAGACCGCCCTGGCGATTTATATAGGAAACCACTGACATGTTGTCCGAGCGGACTAGTACATGGTTTCCTTTTATTACACCTAACTGGTACCAGTCGATTGCTCTCCACGGTTTCAGGGCTGTGACACATTTCTGATTGACCGTGATACGAAGCCGACCGGACGCCCACGCTTGACGCGGGACGCGCGCTTTCAGCCAGAACTGCAGTGGGCGCATACATAGCAGACCCAGCTGCAGAACTGATGACCCTGAGGCCATGAGACCCAGCATTTTCTGAAATTTTTTGAGCGGGACAGACGCGCCGCAGCGGAACGAGCCCGCTGTGCGCTGAATGTCTGCTGCGCGCTGTGGTGACAGCCGCGCTATCATTGACAGCGAGTCCAATTCTGTGCCCAGGAAGGAAGTTTTCTGACTGGGGGACAGGGAGCTCTTCGCCCAATTGACTCTGAGACCCAAATTCTCGGGGTGATCGAGTAACATGGTCGTATGCTGTACAAGCACTGAGCGAGACTGCGCTAGAATCAGCCGATCGTCCAAATAGTTCAGTATGCGCACGCCTTTCAGTCTGAGAGAAACGAGCGCTGCGTCCATGCACTTCGTAAATGTACGGGGTGCCTGGGACAAACCGAACGGCAGGACTGTGTACTGATATGCCTGGCCCTCGAAGGCGAATCTCAAAAATCGCCTGTGACGTGACGCTATCTGTATTTGAAAATACGCGTCTTTCAGATCCACTGACACGAACCAGTCTCCTTGGCGAACTTGCGCGAGGATTTTTCTGGTCGTGAGCATCCTGAACCGACGCTTCACCAGCGCTTTGTTCAGTTGCCTTAGATCTAACATGGGTCTGTGACCATGTCTTTTTTTTTTTTTTTTTCTCGGTACCAGGAAATATCTGCTGTACAGCCCTCCATCGCTTTGAGCTTGAGAAAGGGGCTCTATGACCCCTTTGCTCAATAGTTTCGCCACTTCGGCTCGAAGCAGGTGTGCTGCTTCTGTCTGCATTGTGGTCTCGACGCGCGCTGTATAGCGGCGCGGGCTTCGGTGAAACTGTAGCGAATAGCCTCCTTTTATAATGTCCAGCACCCATTTCGAAACCCCTGGGAGCTTTTCCCATGCGTTTGCATGAATAGCTAGAGGTTGAATACGAAGCGCGCTCCGTTCTTTCAGTAACAGAGTGGTTTCGGTGTGCTGTGGCACCAGAGACGTGCTCGTGACATTCGGAGCGTGGGGCACGCTGATAGCGGGAACTATTATGTCTGTGTGTGGATGTGGTTGTGTGGCAACAGGCACATTTAACACACTGCAAACACCGTTCGCCTGCATGCACGTTAGTTTCGTTTTTACAGAAACCTTGGGGCGTGCATAATGTGATGTCTGTGGGCACTGAGAAGTGGGCACGTTTACCACATGTGAAGCGCAATCGATCTGAGTCAATTTTATGTGCGCTTGACTTCTGTGACAGGCTGTGCTTGTGCGTGTAGAGATGAGCACTAAGCAGTGGGCATTCTTACGACACGTGAAACACCATCGGCCGTGGCCGGGACTCCAGAAAATACACTCTGTTGAGAGTTTATCTGGGTAGCCGTGAAAACAACCTTTGTGTGCAGGCTATTAGCGGGCGACAGAACCGGCTTGCTGGCTGCAGAAAACACAGGAACAGTCACATTTTACACACTCCAAACATCGTTCGCTTGCATGGAGCGAATGCACGTTGATTTCATGCAAAACGTGCTCGTGACATTTGAGGCATGGGGCACGCTGATAGCGGGAACTATTATGTCTGTGTGTGTATGTGGCCGTGGGGCAGCGGGCACATTTAACACACTCCAAACAACGTTCGCTTGCATAGAGCGAATGCACTGTTGGTTTCGTTTTTACAGAAACCGTTTGACGTGCATAATGTGGTGTCTGTGAGCACTGTGAAGCGGGCACATTTAACACACTCCAAACAACGTTCGCCTGCATAGAGCGAATGCACTTTTGGTTTCGTTTTTACAGAAACCGGTTGACGTGCATAATGAGGTGTCTGTGAGCACTGTGAAGCGGGCACATTTAACACTCCAAACAACGTTCGCCTGCATAGAGCGAATGCACTCTTGGTTTCGTTTTTACAGAAACCGGTTGACGTGCATAATGAAGTGTCTGTGAGCACTGTGAAGCGGGCACATTTAACACTCCAAACAACGTTCGCCTGCATAGAGCGAATGCACTTTTGGTTTCGTTTATACAGAAACCGTTTGACGTGCATAATGTGGTGTCTGTGAGCACTGTGAAGCGGGCACATTTACCACGTGTGGCGCGCAATCGATCTGAGTCGATTTTATGTACGCTGTGCTTGTGTGTAGAGATGAGCACTATAGTGGGCATTCTTACGACACGTGAAACACCATCGGCCGTGGCCGGTTGTGAAACGCAATCGATCTGAATCGATTTTATGTGCGCTGTGTTTGTGTGTAGAAATGAGCACTGGGTAGTGGGCATATTCTTACGACACGTGAAACACCATCGGCCGTGGCCGGGACACCAGACAATACACTCTATTGGGGGTTTATCTGTGTAGCCGTGAGAACGACTTTTGTGTGCAGGCAAACGGGCGACGGAGCCGGTTTGTTGGCTGCAGAAAACACTGGAACAGTCACATTTTCTGGAACTGGACGAGCGAATAACTTTGGTGGGGGCCCGGCGTCAGCGGGACTCGTACACCGTCGTTTTCCTAGTTGTGCTAGGACGATTTCGGAGGCTCGGGTTTCAACTCAATCCTGGGCCGCGGGCCGCGTCTGACGGGGCGGCGGCCAGACGAGAAAAACGTCAGAAAGCATAAGCCACTGGTGCCTCTCAGCAACGGTGAGAGGCCATGTTATGCAGCGCTTACGCGGCTTGGCGGCGGCGAAAGCGCGGCGGAGCAGGTTTGACATCTGACGAAACGGAAATCCTCTTCCTTCTACATGGCCCCCTCGTCAGCGGCGTCGATTGAAGCGGTGGCAGACAGCGGCCGCTTTACGTCCGGAACTGAGGCTGATGAGGTCGATGAAGCAGGCGGGCGAACCGGCGAGCTTTGTCGGCTGGGGGAAGGATCCGGGGCCCGCTGGGCACGGCGCTTTTTGCGGCGCGACACCGCGGCGGGCGGGGGAGCAGTCTCAGTGAACAGTGCAAGGCAAGTCGTCAGAGTCGCCATTGGCATCTGCACGAGCCATATGAAGGCATCTTTGACGCTTTGCTCTTTTTAGAGAAACAGTGTGTATCGCAGCGGCGACACACACTGTAGATTATAAAGGATATAGGCGCCGGAAAGCGCAGCAGGAAGGCACGGAAGGCGGCGTGGCCAGCAGCTTCAGTGGCTCGTCCCGCTGAGATGCTTGCAGTCGACGGCGGCGGCTTCTTCTCCGGCTCCAGCGATGCGTGTGCTTCGCTTGAAGGATGAAAAATCAGATAATAGTTGCCTACGAGCGATCCTTATAGGTCTAGACCACGCCCTTTTAGGCGGGAAGCTACGAAAAGGGCGCGAAGCGACGCAAAGGGCGCGAAATGCCCCCATTGGATCTGGCTTCGCGTCAGGCCTCGCTCTAATAGGCTGCTGCAGTTGCCGCAGAGCAGCCAATAGGCGCGCAAACTGTTTCGCCTATGTCTGTACACTGCTGCAACGCGTTTTACATTAATACAAAATTAAGGATAATTTTTTGGCTTCAATATCTCTCGCGGAAAAGGATTTTCCCCCCCCTAGCGTAAGATACTTACGCAGTACGAGAGACCTCTCGTAAGAGAACCATGGTTACATTCATAACCTGAAATGTTTTTTGTTGTATTAAGGGAAGACACTGCAGGCAAAATCACTTTTTTTTCATGCACCTGTCAAGTTTGAATCTCCGCTTCAGTAGCACTTACACACACCAAACTTTACATTTTTATTCCTGTCTATATCCTGAAGTTTTTTTACAAAGGGATTTGTTCATATATAATTTGCTTGATTACATACAACATTTACTCCCCCAAAAATTGTGAAAATATGTTTTTATGTCTGTTCTAAGTATTTTCTAAATTATCGAGTATCAAAAATAAGATACCCAAATTCCCGAGACTATAGTTTTCTTTCATGATATCTAAATTATATCTAAATTATATATACAGTATCTCACAAAAGTGAGTACACCCCTTATATTTCAGCAACAACTTTAGTATATCTTCTCAAGGAACAATACTATAGAAATTAAACTTGAAATGCAACATACAGCACCATTGCACTCTGTGTGTCCTGTGTCCAAGAGGACCTGGCTGCAGACATACAGCGAGTGGAGCTCCACCGGAAATACGTCACCTCCACCCTCAAACCGGAAAGACGTCATCTCCACTAAAATCAAAATGGCGTCGCGCACTTTAATTCAGGTAATTTTATTTTTTATTGTAGCCTATTAATTTAGTAGTGATGGGAAAATGAAGCTTTTCGAAGCACTGAGGCTTTCCCCTTAAGTGTATCGTAAAAAGGTACATTACTCGAAGCTTTTCAACACGTTGCACACTAATGACATCTTGCGGTCAAAGGTGGAAAAAGTTGCTTTCGCGTCCCAGATGTCCAAGCGATTTTTACACAGTTTCATAAAATAATTCAATTTGTGCTACGAAAACCATAAGAAATAAACAAATAGAATTTTAATTTTACTTACACAAGGTATAAATGAATTAATCTGTAAATAAACTTATAAAAGTAGCTATAAGCATGGTTCATGTATGCATATGATCAAAATAAATTAAGAATATTGACTAATAATTTTATTAATTATAAGTGCTTGTGAAGCGGGGATTACTACAAAATGACCATGCGCAAAACTACTATTTATTCATATTATGGTAAATGACACTTAAAACCTGCCCAAGAGGTTTGCCTTCTTTGAATCAGAATACGAAGCAGTCACTATAATTTAGCATCGCTACATTAGCGAGTTACAACGAGGTTATCATATCATAACAAAACTACTTGTGAAATTTCAATGTTAGTTTTGTGAAAGTTTACATAGGCGCAATGCTGCCTTGCAGACAACTTGAAATTAGGATTTTTCCTGCTTCCCAATTAGAAATAATGCATGATTTAAAGATGGATTTCTCGGCTTCGACACCACCTGTAAGGCGGCAATATACCTATGGTTTGGTAGGCTATAAAATAATATTTACGCTTTGTTAAGGATTAAAATATTTGCAATTGTATGTGTCTATTTAATAATTCTAGAAATTAAATTACATTTTTTCTAAGTAACCCTTAAATTAAGTGATCCTAAGTACTTCTGGTATCGAAAGTGTTGGCATGAATGTTTGTGTGTTTTTCAAAGGTTTTGATGTATGTGTATTTTATGTTTGTATTATCTTATGTATTATCTATATTTTGTTACTTTTGTTGATATGGACCTAAGAGTCTGAAATAAAGGAATTAAATTAAACATTGTGGAAAACATTATTTTACTGTGATATGTACATGTTGTTATTTTGTTTAAAATACAAATTGTGATTAAGATGTTTAATAAATTAACTTTCTAAAATATATAATTATATACATATATAATTTGCCACGGTAAACGTTTTAACGATAAAATGTACAGAAAATGTAAATATTACGTGCATGTATATGTAACTATAAATAATACAAAACGAAAGATTAAACAATAATAAAGTAATTTGCGTCGGAAGTGGAGGTGACGTATTTCCGCTCTTGAGTGGAGCTCCACTCGCATCCACGGTCTGCAGCCAGACCCTTCTCTCTGTGTTCGAATCCCGACTCGAGGACCTTTCCCTATCCTGCCCCTATCTCTCTCCCACTTCGCTTCCTGTCATTTCTGATCTGTCCTATCACAATAAAAGGCAAAAATGCCAAAAATAAATCTGTATAAAAAGAAATGAAACTTGGGTATATTTTAGAGTAGTCAATGTGCAGCTTTGACCTATAGTGAACGTTGCAACGTTGTATGTCAATTAAATGTCAATGTCAAATTCTATGTCAATTCAATGTCTAATGTCAATGTTTTTTTTTTTTGTTTTTTTTTTATAATGCTTTATTTCGAACATAAACATAAAACAAGTAACAAGAAATTAAACTGAGAGAAAATAAGAAAGTAAAAAGACAAACAAACCAAACAATTTATAATAATAATATGAAACCAATATGTCCAAAAAGGAGTAGGATGAAGCTTAAGCTTATTAAAACCTACCCCTTCTCCATTATTCAATAACAATCAGTTTTCCCTAATACACATATTTACATAATACCTATCTACAAAACATAAAACATGAATAAATTAAGAAAACAAATACAATAATTATTTACAAAAAAACACCCGATTGCTCAATCCCTTCCTCCTCCCTGTACCTTGTGAAAACCATGTGTTTGTACCGCTTCTTAAACTGGATCATGCTTGGACACTGCTTGAGCTCCACACCCAAACTGTTCCACAGCCTCACTCCACAAACAGAAACACAAAAACCTTTTATTGTTGTACGTACCCGCTGATGTTTAAAATTTAACTCCCCTCTCAGATTATAACCCCCCTCTCTTTGAAAAAATAGTTTTTGTATATTTCCAGGAAGTTGTTTATGTATTGCTCTATACATGATTTGTGCTGTTTGAAAATGAACCAGGTCAATAAATTTTAATGTTTTTGATTTTAAGAAAAGTAAATTTGTGTGATCTTTGTAACCAGTATTATGAATTATTCTTATAGCTCTTTTCTGCAATATGCATAATGATTGTATTGAACATTTATAAGTATTGCCCCAAACCTCTGCACAATAATTTAAATATGGTAAAATCAATGAACAATAAAGAATGTGGAGTGATTTGTGGTCCAGAATGTGTCTTGCTTTACTAAGGACAAAAATACTCCTTGACAATTTGCTGTGAACATGTTTTATATGTGACTTCCAGTTTAATTTATCATCAATTATTACCCCAAGAAACTTGTTTTCATTTACTCTTTCAATGCCCACCCCATCTATTTGTATCTGTACCTGTATATTCTTATTGCATTTACTAAATAATATAAATTTGGTTTTACTTAAGTTTAATGATAATTTATTTCTATCAAACCACATTTTTAGTTTGCACATTTCAGAAGAAATCCTCCCAAGTAGTTCATGTAAATCTCCCCCAGAACAGAAAATACTAGTGTCATCTGCAAATAATACTATTCTTAATGTTTTTGAAATGTTGCATATATCATTGATATACAGTAAAAACAGTTTTGGACCCAATACTGACCCCTGGGGGACACCACAAGCAATGTCCAAATGTTAATTTGATGTCCAATATCGACATCAGCTGTCATTGATATTTTGTTGTTTTTAGGCTGTGTAACCAAAATCCAACATTAAACTGATGTCAAACACTGACGTCAACCCGATTTTCATTTTCAACCAAAATGCAACAACTGTCCAACATCATGTCCAACGTCAACCTGGTGTTATACTGACATCCAGCGTCTTCAGGTAGCATCAGTACCCCTGCTCCATATACACAGACTTTGTGTAGTGCACCAAAGGGGCACCATCTCATTTTCACTGGGACTCCAAATGTGGAGGCCACCGTTAAATAGTCTGTCATGATTGCATCCATCCATGATTTTCTTAAATCATTTCATATTTTTTGTAATACAGATTTTATTACAAAAAATATGAAATGATTAAACATAAACATAAACAGCTAAAATTATTATTTAAAATGTAGGCTACAACAATGAGATATTGAGCATATCTCACTTGTTTAACCTAGACTGGAAAGACCGGCAAGACCAGCAAAGAATTCCAAACATTAGCTCAAGTGACTACTTTGATTTGTAGTTGGAAGGCTGTAAACCTCAACAAGATCATACCCAATCTACATACGCTAAAGTGCAGGGATTCATTTACTGAGAGAATGCAGTCTCTTGTGTGTCTTTTGTCATATTTGACAGCTGTTAATGCAGGTAAGTCAGTTTACCACTATTCTTGTGATCATGATGTGTATGGCCCCCATGCTATTCTGGGGCACGAGAGGTTATCTTGGGCAACTTTATTTCAGTCTCTAGCTAGATTCCATAAACTAAATGTCTCAATAGCAAATCAAATGAAAGTTTCAGTGATATCTTTATTTACTAAAAACTTTGTTTGTTCCAACATGTTTAGTACATATTTAATCTGAATATGGTCAGTTTATAGTTTTTTTATGCATACAAAAAAGGGAACTAAGTTTTAAGGAATGTTTAGCTTAAGAACATATTTTTAAAAAGTTTTACAGTGATGTTTTTATTTAAATTTTTATTATTTTTTTTATTTAACAATTATTCAACCAAGACTCTCCCAGAGTAAAAATCTATTTCACAGGAGTGTCCTGGATAATTCAGGATTATAATTCGATTATTTATTATTTCTATATACTCCTAGCATTCTGTTCTGGGGAGCATATTTTTGTTTTGGATTTTTTATTGTTTATCTACAATTGCATTAATCTAAGCAGTTTTAGAACATGCAGCAGAAAAGACTGACGGAACCAAACTATTTTTGGAAGGGTAGGTACTACCACTTGTAGTACACTTGAGCCCACTATGGTATGAAAGATGGGTTCAAGTGTACAAGTGGTAACTAAATACTTTTTTTTTTTTTTTTTTAAATCAAACCCTTCTTCTATGCAGTATTCGACACAGCTCCTCAACCAAACTCTTGTAATTTCCAGCCTTCTGCAATTTTCTATTGGTGTGGCTTTGAGTCAGTTGTGACGGGATTCCCAATTGTAGCTAGGATTAAATTTAAGGTTTTGCCTCTGGCTTTCAGGACTGCCACTGGAACAGGACTAGAGCTGAGAACTGGGGACCCGAAATGAGCAGTTCTAATCAATCATATGCAAAATGAGCAAATCATGTAGTTAGTAAGTTGTAATTTGTCTGTTTAGTCAGAAAATTGTACCCTTATGTGTTCTCACAGGTTCTCATTCACTGATGGTTTTCGCCACATACATTGCTGGACAGACAGAGTTTCCTGAGTTCACTCTTGTGCTGATGTTAGATGATGTGCAAGTGATGTACTATGACTGAGTATCATTGAAAGCTGTCCACCGCAGTCAGAGTAATTCAAGCGATGACAATGGTGCTGGTAGTATATTCAGTGATGTATACGACTTAATGAAAGATCGAACATTTTATCTCAAGGACCACCAAAATTGCACAGATGGTAAGTGCAACCCTATAAATTTTGTTTTTACCAGCAATCAAAAATGTAAGATTAAGAGATTCCTTTATGTGTTTTTGGTGCATCCTCTCATTTTTGCCAACACAAGCTCCTTTTATAAGCTGAATTTTGACCCAGGACCACAAAACAGTCATAAGGGTCAATTTTTTTTCAAATTGAGAATCATACACTACATGAAAGATTAATAAATAAGCTTTCCATTGATGTATGGCTTGTTAGTATACAGTAGGACAATATTAAGTATAGGCCAAGAGACAACTATCTGAAAATCTTAGTTCTTAGTTCTTTGAAGTTCTTAGCAATGCATATTACCAATTAAAAATTAAGTTTTGATATATTTACTGTAAGAAATAATAAAATACCTTCATGGAACATGATCTTTACTTAATATTATTTTGGCATAAAAGAAAAATCAATCGTTTTGACCCATACAATATATTTTTTGTCTATTGTTACAAATATTTCAGTACTTCTTTGTCACAAGCTGGGCTTGAACCCGGGTCTCTGGTGTGGTGGTTGAGGATGCTACCACAGAGCCACAGGAGTGATGATGTTGGACCCAAACGAAACACTCGAGGCAGTATTCCAGGAAACGAAGATTTATTTTTTAAAAAAAAAAGTCTTTGCAAGAATAGTACAACAAAAGTTCTTCTCGGGCCGAGGTATAAACAACAGTCAAAACAAAGAAAAACTCACAAGAGAAAAATAAAGACTCCACGAGGGGAGAAAACAAAATCAGAGAACAATAGTAACTCAGGACACCTTACTTGGGACAGCTTGGAAGGCTATAGCCAGACAGGGCTGGAAACACAGGGCAGGGACTCAAAAACCGAGTGAGAAAGCAGGGGAAAATAGTCAGCTTAAATACTCTAGAGGAAACAAGGCACAGGTGATCTGGATAGCACTAACAAGGACCCACAAAGAAGAACTAAGGCAGTGGGGAACATAGGGGACCTCTAGAGGCATGGAGACAAACTACAAGAGGGCAGGATGCTGACAGGACCCCCTCCTCTAGGAACGGCTCCTGACGTTCCTTCCAGGACACCCAGGCCTCCGGGTGCGAAACTCCCGGATCAAACTTGGGTCCAGGATGTCTTTGGCTGGAACCCAGGAGCGCTCCTCCGGCCCGTAGCCCTCCCAGTCCACCAGATACTGCAGTGAATTCTGGACCCTCCTGGAGTCCAGTATCCGGTGGACCGTGTAGGCCGGCTGGCCGTCGATGATCCTGGGAGGTGGAGGGGGTCTGCGTGGGGGAGCAAAGGGAGAAGACAAGACAGGTTTTAATAATGAGACATGAAACGTGGGGTTAATTCTAAGGGAACGGGGAAGAAACAAACGATAGGAAACAGGATTGACTTTCCTTGCAATGCGGAATGGGCCGATGAATTTCTGGGAGAGCTTCTTTGATTCGACCCGGAGGGGCAAGTTCTTGGTGGCTAACCAGACTCTTTGACCGGCTCGGAAATTAGGGGCCGTCCGGCGGCGGCGATTAGCCTGACGTTGATATCTCTGGGAGGTCTGAAGAAGAGTACGCCTAGCCTTCCTCCAGGTCTGCCGACAGCGTTGGATGAAACGCTGGGCCGAGGGAACACCAACCTGTGTCTCTTCCTCAGGAAACAATGGGGGGGCATACCCGAACTGGCATTCGAAGGGGGATAATCCAGTGGCTGAGGACTTGAGGGTGTTGTGGGCATATTCAGCCCACATGATGTAGGTAGCCCAAGAGGTGGGGTTGTTGGCCGCCATACACCGCAGGGTGGTTTCCAGATCCTGATTGATCCGTTCCGTCTGACCATTAGACTCAGGATGGAACCCGGATGATAGGCTGGCAGTGGCCCCAATAAGCTTGCAGAAGGCTCCCCAGAACCTGGATGAAAATTGGGGCCCTCGATCAGAGACAATATCCAGGGGAATTCCAAATACACGGAAGACATGGTTAATGAGAAGCTCAGCTGTCTCCTTAGCTGAAGGCAGCTTGGACAGGGGAATGAACTGGGCGGCCTTAGAAAACCGGTCCACAACCACTAGGATGGCAGTATTGCCCTGGGACGGTGGGAGTCCCGTGACAAAGTCTAAAGAAAGGTGAGACCATGGCCTACAGGGAACAGGTAAGGGATGGAGCAGTCCCTGATGTATAGACTTTCCCTGATTGCACACGGGGCAGGCCTCCACATAGCCCTTAACATCTTCCTTGATGGAAGGCCACCAAAACCGCCGCTGGAGAAAATCAAGAGTGCGAGCAGTACCCGGATGGCACGTCAAGGGAGACTCATGACCCCACTGCAAGACCCGGGCCCGGGCAGATAGAGGTACATACAGGCATCCCGCAGGACCGTTTCCTGGGTCAGGATCTTGGGCTTGAGCCTCTCGCACCACCCTCTCCAATTCCCACTGAAGGGGTGCGACGATCCTAGACCTCGGAATAATAGATTCCAAAGATTTCTCCTGTGTCTCGGGGGAGTAGGCTCGGGACAGGGCATCCGGCTTGACATTCTTGGTGCCGGGTCTGTAAGACAGAAGAAAGTGGAAACGATTAAAAAACAAGGACCATCGAGCCTGCCGAGGGTTCAGACGTTTGGCCTGCTGGAGATATTCCAGGTTCTTGTGGTCCGTGAGAACCTGGAAAGGGTGCTGAGCCCCCTCAAGCCAATGGCGCCACTCCTCCAAGGCGAGTTTTACCGCAAGCAACTCTCGATCCCCCACGTGGTAGTTGCGCTCGGCATCTGACAGGCGACGAGACATAAAAGCACAAGGGTGTAATTTCCCATCCTCACCCCTTTGTGATAGGATGGCTCCTACGCCCACGTCCGAGGCGTCCACCTCCACCATGAAAGGTCTTTCTGGGTCAGGGATCGAGAGAATTGGAGCGGAAGTGAAGCGACGCTTGAGATCCTGGAAGGCTCCCGCTGCTTCCGGACCCCAGTGGATCTTGATTCCTCCTCCCTTGGTCAGCGCAGTCAATGGGGCCACCACAGAGCTGAAGCTTTCAATGAACTTCCTATAAAAGTTAGCAAAGCCGATGAAGCGCTGAACCTCTTTAACCGTAGAGGGAACGGGCCAGTTGAGAACGGCCTCGACTTTCTTAGGGTCCATCTCCACATGGCCGGGAGTGATGATAAACCCGAGAAACTGAGCCTGGGTAACATGAAACTCACATTTCTCGGGTTTCACGTAGAGATGGTTATCAAGAAGTCTCTGGAGGACCCTGCTGACATGACCTTCATGCTCCTCCAATGATCCCGAGAAAATGAGTATATTGTCAAGATATACGAAGACGAAGAGATTGAGCATGTCCTGTAGAACATCATTAATCAGTGCCTGGAATACAGCAGGGGCGTTGGTGAGCCCGAACGGCATCACCAGATACTCATAATGGCCTGTGGGGGTGTTGAAGGCCGTCTTCCATTCGTTCCCCTGCCGGATCCGCACGAGATGGTAAGCGTTGCGTAGATCCAGTTTAGTAAAAATGGAAGCCCCTTGTAACAGTTCGAAGGCAGTGGCCATGAGAGGAAGGGGGTACCGATTCCGAACTGTGATTTTGTTAAGACCTCGGTAATCAATACATGGCCTAAGGCCCCCATCTTTCTTTCCTACAAAGAAGAAGCCTGCTCCAGCCGGAGAAGTAGAGGCACGAATGATGCCGGCTGCCAAGGATTCCTTAATGTAGGTATCCATTGCAGTGCGCTCGGGGGAAGACAAGGAGAAGATACGGCCCCTAGGAGGGCAGGAACCAGGGAGGAGGTCAATGGCACAATCGTAAGAGCGGTGAGGTGGTAAGGAGGTGGCCCGGGACTTGCTGAACACTGCCTTGAACTGATGATAGGTTCTGGGGATTCGAGATAGGTCGACAGACTCTTGAAATACGGAACTAGGGGCTGAGGGACTCTGAAGTAGGCAGGTGAGATGGCAGGGTGAACCCCAGCTCAGAATGGTGCCGGTGGACCAGTCGATCTGAGGATTATGTCTGCACAGCCAGGGGTGGCCCAGGATAACAGGATACTCGGGAGAGTCAATCAGATAGAAGGTCTCCTCCTGCTGGTGTTGAAGGATAGTAAGTTGCAGGGACTGAGTGGCCTCTGTTACTCTCCCTGGTTCCAGAGGTCTGCCATCCAGTGCTGTAACTGCCTGGGGATGAGGAAGTAGTTGGGTAGGGATCCCAAGTTTCTTAGCCAAAGATAGATCCAAGAAGTCACCTGCAGCGCCAGAATCGATCATGGCCTGGACCGGATGCTGGTGGCCCTCCCAGGACAGAGTGGCTGGAACAGCTAAGACAGCATTAGCAGGAGGAGCTCTAATTTTCCCCATCACAGTCCTCCTGTAGCTGAGCGGGGGCATCCGTTTCCCGAGAGCTCGGGACAAGTGGAGCGAAAGTGGCCGGAAGCACCACAGTAGAGGCAACGGCGCTCCCTCATGCGACGTTCCCTCTCGTTAGGAGAGAGCCTGGAACGACCCAACTGCATGTCCTCCTGGGAATCAGAGGGCTGTTCAGGGGCTGGAGAAGCCCTGGATGCAGGAAGGCGGACTGGGGAAACAGACCTGCTCAAAGGAACTTGGGATTGAGACGCCTTGCGCCGAGCCACTCTCCGCTCTCTCAGGCGATTGTCCAAGCGGATGGCCATAGCAATGAGGGACTCGAGATCAGTAGCTGGTTCTCGGGTGGCTAATTCATCTTGAAGAGGCTCGGACAACCCTCCCTGAAAGCAGACCATCAGTGCCTCATTGTTCCATCCACTCCCTGCCGCGATGGTCCGAAACTCAATGGCGAAGTCTGCAGTGCTGCGGGAACCCTGATGGAGGGTAAGTAGGCGCTTGGAAGCTTCCCGACCACTGACTGGATGATCAAAGACTCGCTTGAACTCCTCTTCAAAGGCCGCGTAGGACTCACAACAGGCATCCTTAGATTGCCACACCGCCGAGGCCCAGGAGAGCGCCTTATCTGAGAGAAGGGTAATTATGTAAGCAATCTTGGAGCGGTCTGTAGGAAAACTTGAGGGCTGGAGCTCGAAGGTCAGGGAGCATTGGGTGAGGAAACCCTGGCAGGAACTAGGATCCCCAGCGAAGGGCTTAGGAGGAGGTAGTCGGGGCTCCGCAACTGAAGTAGGCCTGTTGCAACTCGTGGGTGAAGCAGAGGAAGGTGAAGCAGAGGAAGGTGAAGCACCAGGGAGCCGTTCAAAAAGCTGACGGATGGAAGCCATCACATCGGCTAGAATTTGAGAGTGTTTGCCCATCAGCTCCTCTTGACGACTGAGAACGGCTTCATGGCGCTGATAAGATGACTCGTGCTGGGCAATCACCGCCAACAGGTCCTTGGAGCTGAGGGTCTCTGGGTCCATGAGTGACTCGTTTTTTCTGTCACAAGCTGGGCTTGAACCCGGGTCTCTGGTGTGGTGGTTGAGGATGCTACCACAGAGCCACAGGAGTGATGATGTTGGACCCAAACGAAACACTCGAGGCAGTATTCCAGGAAACGAAGATTTATTTTTTTTAAAAAAAGTCTTTGCAAGAATAGTACAACAGAAGTTCTTCTCGGGCCGAGGTATAAACAACAGTCAAAACAAAGAAAAACTCACAAGAGAAAAATAAAGACTCCACGAGGGGAGAAAACAAAATCAGAGAACAATAGTAACTCAGGACACCTTACTTGGGACAGCTTGGAAGGCTATAGCCAGACAGGGCTGGAAACACAGGGCAGGGACTCAAAAACCGAGTGAGAAAGCAGGGGAAAATAGTCAGCTTAAATACTCTAGAGGAAACAAGGCACAGGTGATCTGGATAGCACTAACAAGGACCCACAAAGAAGAACTAAGGCAGTGGGGAACATAGGGGACCTCTAGAGGCATGGAGACAAACTACAAGAGGGCAGGATGCTGACATTCTTGTGGTCCAGGGTCACAGTTATGATTGAAGAAGCAACGTATGCTATTGTATAATCATGAAACGTGTTTAATTCTATATTTCAATGAAGACTAATATGTTTTCTTTCCATCTATTTTAAGGTTTACATGTTTATCAGAAACGTGTTGGATGTGAATTGCTTGACAATGATCAGCCAGGTTTGTTTCTTTCATGGGATGCTTTTAATGGACAAAATACTGAAGAGTTCACCTTTGATGTGGTAAAAAGAACTATGCAAATTAATTTACCATGGATGAGAATAAAAGGCATGGGTCAGATGGAATGGCTTCATGTGAAGTTTCTGTATGAACATGTTTATCATCCTGTTTGCATGAAGACTTTGCGGACATTCCTGGAAAGAGAAAAGAACACTGTGATGCGAAAATGTAAGTCAGCATTAGTTTAAATAAAAATAATAGTTCACCTAAAAATCAAGATTCTGGGAGAAGTTTATCAGATTGTCCCAACTTTCTTTTCCATACAATCAAAAATAATTCCAGATTTAACTTTTTATTTAAGATATAACCGAGAAACATGAAGTAACTCAAAAATGTTTAGGACTCATATTACCATATATAAAATAACTGATGCATAAAATCCAGCAGTTTTGTCAGAGTAATACTGTCTACTGTTTCTAACCTTCCTTTCTAAAGTGAAACCCAAGGTCAGACTCTTTAGGAAGCCTCTAACAGACTCTCAAGGGCTTCAGATCAGCTGTCTGGCCACTGGTTTTTACCCACGTCACATTAACCTGACCCTGTTCAGAGATGGTCAGCCTGTAGATGATGGTCAGATCACAGGAGGAGAGATTCTGCCCAATGGAGACGGAACTTACCAGATGAGGAAGAGTTTGGTGATCAGTGAAGAAGAGCTACGTGAGGAACATAATTACAAATGCACAGCAAACTACCTAAACCTGGACAACAAACTGGACATTGCGTTTGGTGAAGAAAACTAACAAACAATCATTAGAACATAATTTTTAAATATATAGACAACATACTGAACTCCAGCTGTAACATTCTAAATCTGTTAGGGTTGTTTCTTCATATGAGTCAAATTAAATTAAAATCAAATCTAAATTTTATAAGTTTAAACATTTGTTGGCTGATTTTCTTGGTTTTTACCACAGATGAGGATCTGGAAAAATCTGACTTTGGATCTTCTGCTCTGTCTATAATTATCGGTGTGCTGGTGTCCATGTGTGTAGCTGTTCTCATCATAACTGCACTCATCAAATGGAGAAAGAGATGTACTGCTGGTAAATGTTCTGTAGAAAGTTTTATTTTTTAATTTGTTTAGAGAAAAGCAACATAGTAATATTAACCTTTATGCTGGTATAACTTTTATTCAAAAGTAGGCTCCAGTTACTTCACATCAAAGTGGATATTCACCTACTTCATGTAAGTTCCACAGTTTAACAGAAATCAAAAGAATTTGCCATACAATATTAGTCTTTTTTCATGTTTAACAACAAAACTATTTAAAATTACAGTATAATATCTGAACTTTAAATTGTTTCTCTTTTCAGCTTCAGAACAAGAAACAACATGAAAGATGAGTCCATTTATGGCCCCGAAACACAATCTTGTTATAGAACACTATTTCCTGCTATTACCGATTTAGACAGGCCATTTAAGTGGGTTATGCCATGGTAGCAACCACCTGTATCTCAAGATGTATTTAATTACAGTTCCAGAGAATGTAATATATAGTTCTAAAAGACTTTTAGCTATTTTCATGACTGCATTATACATGTCATATTAAATACAATTGCATTTTTTATTTCCATTAAATAATTTCACTGGCATGGATATCACTTTAAAAGCGGATAAAGATGACAATATTTTTCTTCATTCATCTCAGAAACCTAAAATCTTAACAGAGCCTGTAAACCTTTTTTTCATAGCTACTGTATTTGTAGGACACATTTATGCATAACTAACTAATGGCAATAGAGAGATAATATTTTTTTGAAACAGTATTGAATTAACATAAAGTTTTAATGGGAGAACCAGTGTACAGTAAGAAGTATGAAAAAATTGCAAACACACAGGACAATAGTTTTAGCCATTTGCAAAAAAATGTATAACTGTGCACCCTTTCTGTTTTGTGATGGCTTTCATTTTCACTGTCAGGGGAAACTCTTAGCAGGAGTGTAGATCTGGACCAAATGTAGGTCTATTTTCAAGGACATCAGTTTTACTCGGCATATATATATATATATATATTGTGGAGGCAATAAAATTATTACATTGGCAGGAAAAGGAATAAAAAAACTACAATTATTACTACAGGATTGATACAACTGCTAACTGTATGTTATACAGTGTGGAAAGGAAAGACATTATCTTATTCACATCTTTATTCAAGTTTTATACATTTTTTTAGGAAGTCTGTGTCTCTTTTTGTGGCGTTGTGGGTCGAACAGTCTCTAGTTGAATGTGGCATACTGGGGGATTCATTCTCCATATTACAGTACACACTGTTACATTGTTGATAAGTGTCTCCTTTCTGAATCTTTTTACACTGTTATTAAACAGTTTCTCAAGACTCTGATAATAGAATCAACAGACTGTACGAGTTTACAATAGTGCAGGAGTTTAGGGAGCAAAGGCCACTAGAGGGCCTCAGCAAACTTCCAAAGAAGCAAAATGACTTAACATTAGGATTATATACATATAATATTAACTTAATTACAATTCTACAAAACCAAGATAAAATTGACATTTACATTTGAACAAAAAGTGGCATGTCCAAAATTATTCATACCCTTTGCAAACTGTCACAGTCTATGAGGAAATCCAAAGTGATACCATTCCAAATAGTCCAAGCTATTCTAAAGCGTCCTAATTATCCCGATTCATTGGGAACAGCTGTTTTAATCAACTCAACAGGTGAAAAACAGAAGCTCTCTGCTGTTGGTTTGTGGACAGTCATGGCTAAGACAGAAGCTCACTGAGGACCTGCGGCTGCACATTGTGGCTGCTCACAAGTCAGGAAAGGGCTATAAGACCATATCTAAATGTTTTGAAGTTCCAGTGGCTACAGTGCAAAGTACTATTAAAAAATAAAAGATGTTCCGCACTTTGAAAAATCTCGGAAGCCAAAAGTGACACCTGTGCTGGCCAGGAGGATAGTGGGAGAGGTAAAAAAAGAATCCAAGGATCACCACCAAGGCCATCCTGATGAATCTGGGCTCTGCTGGTGGCAACCTCTCAAGGCAGACAGTCCAACAGACACTGCACACCGCTGGGTTCCACGAACGCAGACCAAGGAGGACACCACTTCTCCAGAAAATGGTAAGTTTTGTAAATTGTCCTGGACTTTTTAATTGGATGCCTTTTCATCATGTGCAGAAGCTAAAATGAATAAAACATTGCTTTGATTTCATTTCTATATATATTTTTAAGTAACCTTAAGTGAACACGCTTTTATATGCTGACTTCATGTAAAACATAATAACATAATGTACTCACATGGAGTAAGGGAGTAATTACTCTGTGACGCCTCAGAGCCTCGTTCTAAATAAGAATGACACAATTAAACAGGGATACATAGAAAGTTACAGAAACATGAAGTGTGTCTAAAGGAACTGATATTTGGTTTTATTTTCTTATTGAGCATTAGATGTAATGAACTGGACTGTACAGAACATATTACCAGCAGCACATCTCCTCTTCCATACGATGAGTGCAGTCATAATGAGAACAGCCACACACATGAACACCAGCACACTGACAACTACAGACAGACTGAAGGATCCGGGGTTAGATTCATCCATATCTGAAATTAAGGTGAGTTGACAATAAACAACAACAAGAAAAGAAAGCTTCAGGCCACAGACAGATATTGGAATAGTGGCCACTGATTTGTGCTGTGTTTAAAAAGGGAGTTTTGTTTTCTTTACCAAATGTAATGTCCAGTTTGTTGTCCAGATCGAGGTGCTTCATTGTGCAGTTGTATTTATGTCCCTCACGTAGCTCTTTTTCACTGATCACCAAACTTTTCCTCATCTGGTAAGTTCCGTCTCCATTGGACAAAATCTCTCCTCCTGTGATCTGATCATCATCCACAAGCTGACCATCTCTGAACAGGGTCAGGTTAATGTGACGGGGGTAAAAACCAGTGGCCAGACAGCTGATCTGAAGCCCTTGTGAGTCTGGGAGCATCTTCCTAATGAGTCTAACTCTGGGTTTCACTAGAAAGGATGAGAAGTGTTACTGCTGTAAAACTTTTTGCATCAGTCATGAATTGTCAGTTTGGGTTTTATCTATTTATTCTTCTAGTAATTCTCTCACCTTTTCTCATCACATTGTTCTTTTTCAAATTCAGATATCGCCTCAGAACTTTAATGCAAATAGGATGGTAAATATTTTCATACATAAACCTTAAACGAAGCCATTTTAGTTGGTCCCATGTTACCACCCATGGCATTTTTATCTCAATATCAGGTTTTTTCATGTCAAAAGTGAACTCCTCCATATTTTGTCCATGGAAACCATCCCAGAAATGAAGTGGACCTGGTTTATCATCGTTCAACAATTCACATCCAACAAGTCTCTGAAGAACTTGTACACCTTTATAAGAATGGAAAGAACTTAAGACACATTATCATATTCACATTATTTATACAACAGATTATCATAAAAGATTATTCTTTTTAGTACATGTAGCTTTCTTGCTTCTACATGTAAATTGTTCAAGGAAATAACAATAGAACCTACATCTGTTATTAAATGTTGTGTGTTTTAATACTGATATGTAGACTATCTCTCTCACCTTCTGTGTGATTTAAGTGTTCCTTAATATAAAATGCTCGCTTTTTCATTCCGTAATACATATCACGAAAAACAGTATCACCATCACTTTGCTCTTCATCATGGTACTTTGGATCCCTCACACTGCGATGTAAAACACTCCATGTGATTGAGTCATAATATCCTATTTGCACATCATCCAACATTAGGACAGCACTGAACTCAGGAAATGGTGTCTGTCCAACTATATATGTTGCAAAAAGTGTCAGTGAGTGAGAACCTGTGGATACACAAGGACAAGAACACAATATAGGGTCTTAAATTAGACAATTTCTAGAATATTCAAAATTAATATCTAGATTTAACAAGCATTTATTCATTCATTCATAAGTCACAAACATTATTATAAACCTGAGCTGTTCTCATTTAATATTTCTCCTTTTCTGTTGAATGTCACACTGTTTTCACTTTTTCTAAACCTATTCAAAATCTGGAAACAAGCAAAGTTAGCTATTACTTAAGACATAATATGAAAATGAAGTTAAAACTAATAGTTCTGTTTGTGTAAGATGAATTCAAAGACAAGTCATAAAGACAAGAGTTTTTAACCAAGATGAACTACATACATCATCAGCAAACTTATGCTTAAGAAAATGGGGTATGAAAAAAAAAGTACAACAAGATAATGTATACAGTTGTGTCAAAACATCTTAAGATTCTAGATATATAAATATACATATATATTTTTTACTGATAAACGAGACGAAATACGGATTAAGAAAATTATATTTGAAATTCATAGAAAAAATATGCTGGCCTAAGTTGCTTTAACTCATTTGTGATCATTACACATGTATCAATGGACTTATTCATAAAACAAAAACAATAGAAAAACAGTAAATTAACTTGCCTGCATTGACGACTGCCGTAAATGCCAAAAGATACACAAGCAAGAGCATTTTAGTTAATTAATCCTGGTCTACAGACGTCTTTCTTTGACTTCGTTGAGGTTCACTTGACAATAATGTTCAAAGTTCATTTGGCACAATCTCAGCACTTGAGGAATTCAACAGGGTGTGAGACAGAACAAGAAATACAGCCTAAACAATAATAAGATACATTTTATTAATGAACAAATAAAAAATAAAAATACAAAAGTTTTTAACTGAGCCTAATTACATTGTTGAGAGTGCTTCTACCTGAATTGAGCAAACCACAGTAAAGTGGTCAATAGCTGAGATCACCAATAGCCAGCAGAGGGACACACTAGCCTGATAATGCAAATCTTCTTTATAATACACTGAACGCAGGAAGTGCAAATATGAGGATGTCAGTCACTGTGCTTACTAGGCTGATATTTTCACAGTACAGTGACTAGTTTAAACACTCTTTACCACAGTGGTAAACCCCAAAACTTCAACATTATGTAACAAAGGTCATATAAATTCCAACATAGAAGAACATGAAACAATTCTCATGCTTTTTTTCACCTTCCCCCTTTCAGATATAATATATTGCTTAATTTCAACATAGTTTACCCTTCTCATAAAATCATGTGCAAGGCATGATTCACTTACCAACACAAATGGATTAACTAAACATCTATTTTACAAATGTAGGTGGATTGATTATGATGAAATTAGGTTGTGACAAAATATTCAACAACTGAGTGAATTAGAATTAAGAATTAGGTTTACATGTAACATGAGACACACAACCCCAGTGAACTGCAAATCATTAACTTTTCTGTGATATGCTTTGTCTTAAACGTAAAATGAAAACGACCGACTTTAGTTTTTTATTGAGCACTTAGGTGTGTCATATAATACTAGATGTGTCAGGTGTTCATAGCCCACAAACTCCTGTGTCATTGCCACACAGCAGAAGATGGTTCTGTTGCAAATACATTTACGCAATAGCTCAATTACAAATTCATTTCTGTAGCTCTAGTATAGTGCTAGCAATGTCCAAGCTTATCAATTTGTTTTCCTAGAAAACACACATAGTGGCAAAAAAAGTATACCCTGATTGCACTGCAATTGCTTTGAAAAAAAGTGTCTGAAAAATGCATAGCCAGTGTAAATTGTTAATAATAATAATAATAATAATCTTATTTTTGATGATAAAGTTTGAAGTGTTCTCCTTTTTGCAACTTTCCAGTGTCTCAGAGACTCCAAAAAGAGCACCAGATATCCACAGAAAACAAAGAACAAATACTGTATGTATATCACTTCATCAATTTAAGTCCATACAAGCTCATTTTTCACGTTCCATCTTGTGCTGAAGCAGAAAAAAGATAAAAAGACATTGCTTCACAATTCAAAATATTAAATTTAAAGAACAACAGATATATACATGTTATAATATTTATTAAGTTGATGAAATAAGTGTTGAAAAAGTAAACAATAAAACTTACTAAAGATAAAAGATAAAAAATAAAAAGTTTACTTACTTGGAGTCTGGACATAATGACTCTGTGGATTCCTGGAAACTGAACCTAAATGAGAATAAAGCAGATACACACTTATACCATAATAAAGTTTAGAACATTACATAATTTTTCTTTTTCACTAAAGAACCAAGTATTTTTCTGTTACTTTAACAGTCTAGTTGTATATCATCCACAGGCTGACCATCTCTGAACAGGGTCAGGTTAATGTGACGCGGGTAAAAACCAGTGGCCAGACAGCTGATCTGAAGCTCTTGAGAGTCTGGGAGCATCTTTTTCATGAGTCTGACTCTGGGTTTCACTATGGTGAAGGATGAGAAGTGTTACTGTTGTTAAACAGCTGGGTTACTTGCATAAGTCATTCATTTATCATAATCATTTCATATGGTATTCAGAGGCACATTCTATGTCAGCACAGCTGCCTGGGCCATATTTATTAATGTGTTTTTATTTTATTTTTTATCATACGTTAATTAGGTTGAATCTCTCACCTTTTCTCAGCACGTTGTTCTTTTCCATGGTCAGGTACCTCCGCAAAGTTTTAATGCAAATAGGAAGATAAACATTTTCATACATGAAGTTTTCGTGAACCCGTTTTAGTTGGTCCCATGTTATCATACACGGCATTTTTATCTGGATAGCATGTTTTCCTATGTCAAAAATAAACTCCTCCATATTTTGTCCACCGAAAGCATCCCAGTAATGAAGTGGGCCTGCTTTATTACTGCTTAGCAGTTCACATCCAACAAGTCTCTGATCAACATGTTGTCACGTATTGGTCGTCTTGTCATCATGAACTCTTGCACACACATTCTGGACTGCAATCCCCATAAGCCACTGCACCAATCACTGCACACAGCTGCTCCTCGTTTCCCACTGCACTGATTGCTGCACACATCTGTTTCACATTGACTCTCATGCATTTAAGCTTCTCACACACACAGCCACCCGGCGAAGTCTTATTGTTCCGTATGGTCTGTATTTCCGAGCGTTTCTTCCCGAGTTTGTTTTCCCTGTGTTTTGATTCCTGGACTCCCTCCCGTGTTTGATTCTTGCTGCCAGCCCCGACCTTTCTGCCTGTTTTTTGACGACGATTTCTGCCTGCCCCTTTGTGTTTGTTTTGTTTCAATAAATGCAGCAAATGGATCCGCACGTCTCTGACCCTCCCTGTGACAGAAGACTTCGCCGCTACAAGGACCCAGCAGCTAGTTTGGTGTCATCCGGTTCCAGCACGAACCCCACTGTACAGATCATGCGTCTCAAGCAGGGTGAGCGGACTATTGAGGATTATGCAAGGGACTTTCTTGAATTGGCTAATCAGTCAACTATGGATGAGGGATGTCTGATGATTTTCTTCCGTGGAGGACTCTTAGAGCCATTGGCTTCCCTCATGCCAATGTTTGAACCGGGCTGGACTTTGCAATATTATATGGATCTTGCTCTTTTGTTGTGTGGCTCTCCTTTTACTGTGGGAATTGTGGAGGAGGACCATCTTTCCACAGTAAGTTCCAGCTCAGAGCCACAGCATAAGATGTCTGCCAACCCAGAGCCTGTTCACAAGATGGCTGCCCCTCCTGAGCCTGTTCACAAGATGGCCTCCCTTCCTGAGCCTGTTGCCAGGATGGCTTCTGTTCCTGAGTTCCCGGCCAAGATGGCTGCCTCGCATGAGTCTGTAAACAAGATGACCTCCCTTCTAGAGTCTGTTCGCAAAATGGCCGCCCTTCCAGAGTCTGCTCTCAAGATGGTCACCCTTCCAGAGCCATTGCACAAGATGGCTGCCCTTCCAGAGTCTCCGTTGGTTCCGCCCGGCCTTCCAGAGTCTCCGCTGGTTCCGCCTGGCCTTCCAGAGTCTCCGCTGGTTCCGCCCGGCCTTCCAGAGCCTCCGCTGGTTCCGCCCGGCCTTCCAGAGCCTCCGCTGGTTCCACCCGGCCTTCCAGAGCCTCCGCTGGTTCCACCCGGCCTTCCAGAGCCTCCGCTGGTTCCGCCCGGCCATCCAGAGCCTCCGCTGGTTCCGCCCGGCCTTCCAGAGCCTCCGCTGGTTCAGCCCAGTCTTCCAGAGCCTCCGCTGGTTCCGTCCAGTCGTCCTGAGATTCCTGTCTGCCCGGTTCTGGTCACGGAGGCCATGCATGGACTGTGTGGGTTCCCACCCACCCTCCCTGCTGCTCCAGTCCCGCCACCTCTGTCTCCTGACAGTCCCTCTTATAAGTCTTATTGTTCCGTATGGTCTGTATTTCCGAGCGTTTCTTCCCGAGTTTGTTTTCCCTGTGTTTTGATTCCTGGACTCCCTCCCGTGTTTGATTCTTGCTGCCAGCCCCGACCTTTCTGCCTGTTTTTTGACGACGATTTCTGCCTGCCCCTTTGTTTTGTTTCAATAAATGCTGCAAATGGATCCGCACGTCTCTGACCCTCCCTGTGACACATGTATACCTTCAAAAGAATGAAAAAAGTTCATATTAATTATCCTTCAAGAACATAAAACCTAAAGGAATTTGATGTAGAAGCAAGAAAGCTACATAAGGGCAGATTATTCATCTTAAGGAAATAACAATAAACACATAAAAGCTACATGCATTAATAAATGTTGAGTGGTTTATACTGATATGCAGACTATATCTCTCACCATCTGTGTGATTTTGGTGCTCCTTAAGATAAAAGGCTCGATCTTTCATGTCATAAAACATATCACGAAATACAACACCAGCATCACTTCGTTCCTCATCATAGTATTTTGAATCACTGTAGGAGCGATAGACAGGTATCCACGTGGTTGAGTCATAATACAGTAATTGCAGATCATCCAGCATCACCACAACACTGAACTCAGGAAATGGTGTTTGTCCAACTATACCCAGCCAGCAAAGACTTGTGGGGCCCAGCTGGGTTAACTACGGGTTCCATGGGAACTGTGTGGGCATGGGCTTTGGCTGGGTGAAATCAGCGGGTCCCATGTAGGTTTTGTAGTATGAGTCCCACATAGGAAGCCCATATGAGCTGATTACATGGGTCACATAAGGGACAGGCATGGGCCAAGTGGGCATGGGTTTGATCTGGGAACACATATATGGGTCCTGCATGGCATATTTATGGGCCAAGTGGGCATGGGTTTGAACTGGAAATGCACATATGGGTCCTGCATAGAATTTTTATAGGCCAAGTGGGCATGGGTTTGAACTGGGAACACAAATATGGGTCCTGCATGACATATTTATGGGCCAAGTGGGCATGGGTTTGATCTGGGAACGCATATATGGGTCTTGAATGGCATATTTATGGGCCAAGTGGGCATGGGTTTGATCTGGGAATACATATATGGGTCCTGCATGACATATTTATGGGCCAAGTGGGCATGGGTTTGAACTGGGAATGCATATATGGGTCCTGCATGGCATATTTATGGGCCAAGTGGGCATGGGTTTGAACTGGGAATGCACATATGGGTCCTGCATAGAATTTTTATAGGCCAAGTGGGCATGGGTTTGAACTGGGAACACAAATATGGGTCCTGCATGACATATTTATGGGCCAAGTGGGCATGGGTTTGATCTGGGAATACATATATGGGTCCTGCATGACATATTTATGGGCCAAGTGGACATGGGTTTGAACTGGGAATACATATATGGGTCCTGCATGACATATTTATGGGCCAAGTGGGCATGGGTTTGATCTGGGAATACATATATGGGTCCTGCATAGAATTTTTATAGGCCAAGTGGGCATGGGTTTGAACTGGGAACACAAATATGGGTCCTGCATGACATATTTATGGGCCAAGTGGGCATGGGTTTGATCTGGGAACGCATATATGGGTCTTGAATGGCATATTTATGGGCCAAGTGGGCATGGGTTTGATCTGGGAATACATATATGGGTCCTGCATGACATATTTATGGGCCAAGTGGGCATGGGTTTGAACTGGGAATGCATATATGGGTCCTGCATGGCATATTTATGGGCCAAGTGGGCATGGGTTTGAACTGGGAATGCACATATGGGTCCTGCATAGAATTTTTATAGGCCAAGTGGGCATGGGTTTGAACTGGGAACACAAATATGGGTCCTGCATGACATATTTATGGGCCAAGTGGGCATGGGTTTGATCTGGGAATACATATATGGGTCCTGCATGACATATTTATGGGCCAAGTGGACATGGGTTTGAACTGGGAATACATATATGGGTCCTGCATGACATATTTATGGGCCAAGTGGGCATGGGTTTGATCTGGGAATACATATATGGGTCCTGCATAGAATTTTTATAGGCCAAGTGGGCATGGGTTTGAACTGGGAACACAAATATGGGTCCTGCATGACATATTTATGGGCCAAGTGGGCATGGGTTTGATCTGGGAACGCATATATGGGTCTTCAATGGCATATTTATGGGCCAAGTGGGCATGGGTTTGATCTGGGAATACATATATGGGTCCTGCATGACATATTTATGGGCCAAGTGGGCATGGGTTTGAACTGGGAATGCATATATGGGTCCTGCATGGCATATTTATGGGCCAAGTGGGCATGGGTTTGAACTGGGAATGCACATATGGGTCCTGCATAGAATTTTTATAGGCCAAGTGGGCATGGGTTTGAACTGGGAACACAAATATGGGTCCTGCATGACATATTTATGGGCCAAGTGGGCATGGGTTTGATCTGGGAATACATATATGGGTCCTGCATGACATATTTATGGGCCAAGTGGGCATGGGTTTGATCTGGGAACGCATATATGGGTCTTGAATGGCATATTTATGGGCCAAGTGGGCATGGGTTTGATCTGGGAATACATATATGGGTCCTGCATGACATATTTATGGGCCAAGTGGACATGGGTTTGATCTGGGAACGCATATATGGGTCCTGCATGGCATATTTATGGGCAAAGTGGGCATGGGTTTGATCTGGGAATGCATATATGGGTCCTGCATGGCATATTTATGGGCCAAGTGGGCATGGGTTTGATCTGGGAATGCATGTATGGGTCCTGCATGGCATATTTATGGGCCAAGTGGGCATGGGTTTGAACTGGGAATGCACATATGGGTCTTGCATAGAATTTTTATAGGCCAAGTGGGCATGGGTTTGAACTGGGAACACAAATATGGGTCCTGCATGACATATTTATGGGCCAAGTGGGCATGGGTTTGATCTGGGAACGTATATATGGGTCTTAAATGGCATATTTATGGGCCAAGTGGGCATGGGTTTGATCTGGGAACGCATATATGGGTCTTGAATGGCATTTTTATGGGCCAAGTGGGCATAGGTTTGAACTGGGAATGCACATATGGGTCCTGCATAGAATTTTTATAGGCCAAGTGGGCATGGGTTTAAAATGGGAACACAAATATGGGTCCTGCATGACATATTTATGGGCCAAGTGGCCATGGGTTTGAACTGGGAATACATATATGGGTCCTGCATGACATATTTATGGGCCAAGTGGGCATGGGTTTGATCTGGGAATATATATGGGTCCTGCATGACATATTTATGGGCCAAGTGGACATGAGTTTGAACTGGCAATACATATATGGGTCCTGCATGACATATTTATGGGCCAAGTGGGCATGGGTTTGATCTGGGAACGCATATATGGGTCTTGAATGGCATATTTATGGGCCAAGTGGGCATAGGTTTGATCTGGGAACACATATATGGGTCTTGAATGGCATGTTTATAAGCTAAGTTTGGTTTGAACTGCAATTTTACTAATTTACTAATTTTACAGAAAATAACTAACTTTTTTACAGTAGTTTTCTGTGATTTCAAATTACATTCATAACTTAGTAATATTACTAATAGTGGTGGGCCGTTATTGGCGTTAACGTGCTGCGTTAACGTGAGACTCTTATCAGGCGATAAAAAGAATATCGCCTTTAATCTATTCTCAAAGTTGGGTTGGGAACTGGGTCTAAACTACGCAAGATATGATGACTTTCAGCTTGATATTTTAGTGTGGATGACGTATACCTAGCCACTGTAGGAGGTGAGAACGAGTCTTCAACCTGTGTGTATGCCTACTATGAGTGTGAAATGACCACATCAAACGAGACGTGCAAACATGGATGCACCTAAGAAGCCGCCGGGTTTGCTTCAGGGCAGGTGCGTTGCTAGACCCTGCACGTGCCCCAGTAAAATCTCAAGTTTGAGTTATAATTTACTTTGATAATCCCAAAATAAAGACATTAAACTATATGCAACAACTGAATTGACGCTTCTAAAAGCAACGCAGTTTAATCGAAGACTATGCACACAGATATCCATGCCCGCACGCGTCTGTGTATTTAAGGGGAACGCGCACGTCGTGCAGCCTTTTGCGCAGAAGTACTTGGTTACACAAGTTTGTATAGTTAATTATGTTGTAAATGCAATTGTCAAGCAGTTTGTGATGCATTTTGGAAACAGGAGATGAGTGCCTGGTCTAATGTGCCACCTGGCTTGAGAAACCCATTCTCAAAGACTACCTTTTAGTCATTATTTGGGTAGCACACATATTCGGATAGCCTTCATCAGAATTCAAATTAGCCATTTTAATCTAGATTAATTTCAAAATTACAGTGAGATTAATCTAGATTAAAAAAAAATTATCTATGCCCACCACTAATTACTAACAATATCTGTAAACGAACTATTTTAGGTCCTATATCATTAAAGGCAAATTACATTTTTTTTTCAGGAAAATTACTTTTACAGTATTTTTTGTGTTATTTTAGATTGTTAAAAACTTTGTAAAATTACAAACAATATCTGTAAATTAACAACTTAACTATTATTTTAAGTATTATTCCATTAATGACAAATTACAGGAATTCTTTTTTTTTTTTTTGCAGTATTTTTTCTGTTTTCTTAAATTACTTACACATTGACATAAAATTACAAAAACAATCTGTAATTAAATAATGTAGCTCATTAAGGTTTATGTCTATACTAACAATTTAATGTTCTTTTTGTACACTGTGTTCCAAATTATTATGCAAATTGGATATAAGTGTCATAAACATAAAAAAAAATTGTTTTTCAATTAAACTCATGGATGGTATTGTGTCTCATGGCTCTTTGGGTCACTGAAATGAATCTCAGACACCTGTGATAAATAGTTTGCCAAATGAGCCCAATTAAAGGAAAATTACTTAAGAAGGATGTTCCACATTATTAAGCAGGCCACAGGTTTCAAGCAGCATGGGGAAAGAAAAAAGATCTCTCTGCTGCCGAAAAGTGTCAAATAGTACAATGCCTTGGACAAGGTATGAAAACATTAGATATTTCACAAAAACTTAAGTGTGATCATTGTGCTGTGCAGATTTGTGGCTGATTCAGAGCACAGACTGGTTTGTTCAGGAAAAGGCAGAATGAGGAAGGTTTCTGCCAGACAAATTCATCAGATTAAGAGAGCAGCTGCTAAAATGCCATTACAAAGTAGAAAACGTCTCGGGTTACGTATGTAACCTTAGTTCCCTGAGGGAACGAGACGCCGCGTCTAGAAACGCTATGGGGAACGCCATTGGCGGGCCGCACTCTGAATCATGTCTACAACCAATGAAATGA
This sequence comes from Garra rufa, assembly GCF_049309525.1. Taxonomy (NCBI): domain Eukaryota; kingdom Metazoa; phylum Chordata; class Actinopteri; order Cypriniformes; family Cyprinidae; genus Garra; species Garra rufa. The sequence continues at coordinate 40,399,294 of NC_133373.1, forward strand.
CGGGAGTGACGTCACAGGCGCGGTGACGTCATCGACCAGGAAGTATAAAGCACGTGCGTTTGAAGCCCGCGGCAGCTCTAAGGAATGAAGCGAGCGCCGCAGGGTGCGGGAATTATGGTCCGAGACGCGGCGTCTCGTTCCCTCAGGGAACTAAGGTTACATACGTAACCCGAGACGTTCCCTTCCGGGAACTCGAGCCGCGTCTAGAAACGCTATGGGGAACGAGACTACCAACGCCCCCATAATTTCCAGGACCCTGCGCTGTGTCTGCTTGACCAGGGTGGAAAGAAAAGGAGCCCTTGTCTAGCATTCCGCGGACAAGAAGGCCCTGTGGACCTCGGCCCTCGGGCACACGAGGAAAGGTAGTCTTCCTCTGTCTGGTCGCCAGCCAGAGCGAGAGGTACTCCGCGGCCCTCAGGCACACGCAGAGTCTTAGTCCTTTGTCTGGGAGATAGCCAGAACAAGAGGGACTGCAATAACCACTGTCTAAGTGGACAGAAGGAAAGTGGTCCTCGGTCCTCGGACCCACGAGGACGGTGTACTCGACCTCAAGAGTACTCCTCGGCCCTCAGGCTCGCGAGGAGAAAGTAGTCCTTTGTCTGGGGTTCCGCCAGAGCAAGAGGGACTCAAGAGCTCGGCCTGGTACTCTGCCAGGACGCGAGGGAATAAGCCTTTGTCTAGCCTTGTGCGGACAAGAGGGCACTGCAGTCCCCGGCCCTCAGGCACACGGGGAGGACAGTATGGGCCTCTGCTTGGTAGCCAGCCGGTGCAGGAGGCACTCCTCGGCCCTCGGGCAGACGAGGAGTCTTAGTCCTTGGTCTGGGAAAGGCCAGAACCAGAGGGACCGAAGTACACTCGGTCTGGTGGACTTCCAGAACGCGAGGAAGATAAACCATTGTCTAGTGTTCCACGGACAAGAGGGTGATATGATCCTCGGCCCTCGGGCTCACGAGGATGGAGTTCTCGACCTTTGCCTGTTTACATTAATAGGTGCAGAGGGAGAGACGGACCTCAGCCAGGTGGTCCACCTCTATCTGGTCGCCAGCCAGAACGAGAGGTACTCCTCGGCCCTCGGGCTCACGAGGAGAGGTAGTCCTTTGTCTGGGGTTCTGCCAGAGCAAGAGGGACTCAAGAGCTCGGCCTGGTACTGCTCCAGGACGCGAGAGAATAAGCCTTTGTCTAGCTTTGTGCGGACAAGAGGGCACTGCAGTCCCCGGCCCTCAGGCACACGGGGAGGACAGTATGGGCCTCTACCTGGTAGCCATCCAGTGCAAGAGGCACTCCTCGGCCCTTAGGCAGACGAGGAGTCTTAGTCCTTGGTCTGGGAAAGGCCAGAATCAGAGGGACCGAATTACGCTCGGTCTGGTAATCTTGCCAGCACGCGAGGGAAATGGACCATTGTCTAGCATTCCGCGGACAAGAGGGTTGTAAGATCCTCGGCCCTCGGGCACACGAGGATAAAGCAGACCTTCCACTGGGCTTACGTAATCAATGCAAGGGGCACTCCTCGGCCCTCGGGCACGCGAGGAGTCTTAGTCCGTTGTCTGGGGAGGCCAGGACAAGAGGGACCGAGCCATACTTTATCTTAGCCTTGCCAGGTCGTAAGCCGTAGAGAGAGGTACTCCTCGGCCCTCAGGCACTCGAGGAGTCTTAGTCCTTTGCCTGGGGTTACGTCAGAGCAAGAGGGACTGAATGAACTTGGCCTGGTGAGCCTACCAGGGCTTGAGAGGGAGAACCTTTGTCTAGCTTTCTACGGACAAGAGGTGAAGTGATCCCCGGCCCTCAGGCCCACGGGGAGTAATAGTCCTTTGTCTGGAATTCGCCAGCCCAAGAGGGACTGAGTGAGCTCGGCCTGGAAACCATCGCAGGACACGAGAGAATTGTCTTTTGTCTAGTCTTCCACGGACAAAAGGCTTCAAAGATCCGAAAAACGCTCCTCGGCCCTCAGGCACACGAGGAGGATGTGGCGAGTAGCGACTTCTCTTCTTTTAACTAAAAGAATGCGCCTAGAGAAGTCTCCTCCTGGCTAGGGAGATGGCTGATCTTAGTGGCTTTTCTCTAAGTTGAGTCTAAGACGAAGGAGCCTGGAGCGGCTCTGAGGTCGATTTCATAAAACCTGACGAAGGTCAGGGGCGAGGACCAACCCGCAGCATTGCAGATGTCCTGGATGGGGACACCTGCCGTCAGAGCTTTCGAGGCTGAGAGGCCTCGAGTGGAGTGAGCCTTGATTCCGATCGGTGATGGGAGACCAGAGGACTCATAAGCAGTAGATATAGCATCAATGATCCATCTACTAATAGTAGGCTTAGCAGCCGGGAGGCCCTTCTTTGGAGGGCCATAACAGACGAACAGCTGTTCTGATTTGCGCCACAGGGCAGCTCTGTGGACGTATGCATCTAATGCTCTGACTGGGCACATGCAATTGAACTTCCTGTGATCCGGCTCCAGGAAAGGAGGAGGATAGAACGCTTGTAGCGTGATAGGCTGTGGTGCTAGGGACGGGACCTTCGGTACGTACCCGACTCTGGGGTAAAGAAAAGCTTTGGCCATCCCAGGGGCAAAGTCTAAGTGAGAAGGGGCCACTGAAAGGGCCTGAAGGTCCCCTACTCTCTTTAGAGAGGTGAGAGCTAACAAGAGCGCTGTCTTAATGGTAAGCATGCGATCTGTGATCTCCTCTATGGGCTCAAATGGAGGCTTGCATAGAGCTTCTAGCACGACAGCTAGGTCCCACGTGGGAACCCTGGGTTTCACTCGAGGCCTCAGCCTGAGTGCACCACGGAGGAAACGAATGACCAAGGGGTCTCTGCCCACTGAGAGGCCACCGTGAGGGGCGTGGAAGGCAGATATAGCCGCCACGTACACCTTCAGAGTGGAGTGAGCTAGCCCTGCGGAGAGGCGAGTTTGTAGGAACTCCAGAACTGTACCGATCGGGCAGTTAACTGGGTCACAGCTGTGTTCGTAACACCATCTAACAAACAGGTTCCACTTAAGGCCATAAAGTTTCCTCGTAGAGGGAGCTCTGGATTGAAGAAGGGTCTCAACAACCTCGGTTGAGAGACCAGCTTCTATGAGTTGCGCCCCCTCAGGGGCCACACCCATAACTTCCACCTCTCTGGGTGGGGGTGGCAAACTGCGCCCCCAGCCTGAGACAGGAGGTCCCTCCTGACGGGAATCTCCCATGGAGAGCCGTCGAGGAGGGAGACTAGGTCTGAGAACCATACTCGGGCCGGCCAGTACGGGGCTACTAGCAACAGCCGTACTCGGAACCGGCGTACTCTTTCCAGAACTCCCGGGAGCAGAGCGATCGGGGGAAAGGCGTACAGACGAAGCCTCGGCCACGTCTGTACCATAGCGTCCAGTCCAAGAGGAGCTGGAGGAACTAGAGAGAACCAGAGGGGACATTGCGATGTCTCTCGAGTCGCGAAGAGGTCCACCTGAGCCTGGCCAAACTTTCTCCAAATCTGTTTCACTACTACTGGGTGAAGCATCCATTCCCCGGGCCTCGGCCCCTGCCTCGACAGGACATCTGCTCCCACATTCAGATGTCCAGGAATGTGGACTGCTCTCAGGGAGAGAAGCTTTCCTTGAGACCACAGGAGGATCCGGTACGCCAGCTTGAACAAGGGGCGTGAGCGGATCCCTCCTTGATGGTTTATATAATAAACTACCGCAGTGCTGTCTGTACGGACCAGTACGTGGCGGTTTCTTAGGTCTGGAAGGAAATACTTCAGGGCCTGGAACACAGCTAGCATCTCGAGGCAATTTATGTGCCATGAGAGATGGTGAGGGCTCCACAGGCCTTGGGCTGAGCGGCCACTCATGACCGCTCCCCATCCAGTGAGGGATGCGTCTGTCGCTAGCGTGACACGGCGACAAGGGGCTCCCAGAACTGGACCCTGAGAGAGGAACCAGGGTTTCTTCCACATGGCCAAGGCACGTAGGCAGCGCCGCGTGACCTTGATCTTGCGAAACGGGTTTCCCCTCGGGGAGAACCCCCTGGTTTTGAGCCACCACTGTAGTGGTCTCATGTGCAGCAGTCCAAAAGGTATCACGTTGGATGCGGCTGCCATAAGACCTAACAGTACCTGGAACTGTTTGACAGTGAGTGACTGGCCTAGCTTGACCGCATTTACTGCAGTAAGGATCGACTCGATCCGAGCAGGTGACATTCGTGCCTGCATCGTGGTCGAATCCCACACCACGCCTAAGTAAGTGGTCCTCTGTAGTGGAGAAAGTACACTTTTCTTGGCGTTGAGTCTCAACCCTAGATCTTTCATATGAGCGAGAACGACACCTCGATGTTGAACCGCTAACTGCTCTGAGCTGGCTAGGATGAGCCAGTCGTCTATGTAGTTGAGTATGCGGATGCCCTGGAGTCGCAGAGGAGCCAGAGCAGCATCCACACACTTCGTGAAAGTACGGGGAGAGAGAGCTAGGCCGAAAGGAAGTACTCTGTACTGGTAAGCTTTGCCCCTGAAAGCGAACCTGAGGAACTTCCTGTGTTGAGGAAGGATGGAGACGTGAAAGTATGCGTCTTTTAGATCTATCGTGACAAACCAGTCCTCGGACCTGATTTGTGACACTACATGCTTGATAGTGAGCATTCTGAACTTCAGTTTCTTTACTGAGCGGTTCAATTGCCTGAGATCTAATATGGGCCGGAGCCCTCCATCCTTCTTGGGAACGATGAAGTACCGGCTGTAGAACCCGGATTCTCTGTGTTGAGGAGGGACCACCTCGATGGCCTCCTTCCTCAAGAGAGTTACTACTTCTTGTTCCATTACCAGACCCTGCTCGGGGCTCACCAGAGTTGGAAATACCCCGCTGAAAGGTGGCGGCTTGGCGCCAAACTGAATGCAGTACCCTTTCTCTACAGTGCGCAGGACCCACGTGGAGACGTTCGGCAGTAGTTTCCACGCTGCCAGAAAATCTACTAAGGGAACCAGCCTCTCGAGACTGGCTTCTGGATTTGTTTGAGGGGCTAGTTCGGGGACCTGTAACAGCGTACTGGCAGGAGACTCCTGAACTAGCTTCTTTGAAGACCCCCGTAGGGGTTGCGAACTTCCTAGGGCCACTACGTTTCCGGGTGGAACAGCTAGAAAATGGTGTTCGCGGGAGATTGCCGCGCCCTGATTTTTTAACACTGGCAGAGTTAGCTGACAAATCTCCTGAGGGCCCCGAGGGGGCTCGGTGACCACGGACTGTGGCGCCGAATAAACCCCCTCGAGAGGGGCTGCCCTCAATGACCCTGGTGCTTGACCGTCAGGGCCGTTTGGCCGAGGACCTCTTTGACTGGAGGACGACCCTCAGGTCAGGCCTCCTCTTAGAGGCCCCCGGCCCAGAGCGTTGCCGGCCCCGTCCTCTAGGACGAACCGGAGGAGCGCGGGCGGCAACACTCTGTTTCTGTGCCTCTCTGTGCGAGGAGCTCGTTGACGGCTGAGGCTGCGCCCGTCCAGCAGCCTCAGAGGAGTAAACGCGGCGAGGGAGGTACGTCCTGAACGCCGCTGCCTGCTTCCTGGCCTCCTGGTGCCTGGCGACAACTGTGTCCACCGAGGCACCGAAGAGGCCGGAGCTTGGCTCTATGGGGGCGTCCAGGAGTGTTGCCCTGTCCTTATCTTTTAGTGCGGACAGGGACAACCAGAGATGCCTCTCCGCGGCCACCAGGGCTGCCATAGACCGACCCACTGCACGGGCGGTCTCCTTGGTGGCGCGGAGGGCGAGGTCTGCTGTGCGCCGCATCTCTGAGATGTTAACCTCCTCGCCGTCGTTAAACTCCTTCAGCAGGTCAGCCTGATAAGCCTGAAGGATGGCCATGGTGTGCAAACATGAACCAGCCTGACCTGCTGCCGTATATGCCTTGCCCACCATGATGGATGTGGATTTTAATGGCTTGGTGGGCAAGGACGGAGCCTTCAGGGACGATGCCGAACCGGGTGCCAGATAGCCCGCGAGCGTCTGTTCTACCCGTGGCATCGCCCTGTAACCGTACTCCTCCGTACCCCCCACGTTAGCATAACTCTCAGTGGGGTTATAGAGGCGGAAGGAGTACGGCTTCCCCCAGGATCTTGAGATCTCTTTGTGCAGATCTGGGAAGAATGGAAGGCTCCGTTTGGGAGGTGCTGACCGTGTCCGCAGGAAGCGATCATCTAACTTGCTTCCCTGCGGCTCATGATGTTGCTCTGCGGGCCATGAGATGTTTAGTTTGGCTACCGCATGGGTCAGCACCTCCACGAGCTCCTCGTACTGAGGCGAACGGGGTGGCTGTGGTGTGTCCTCCAGGCTTTCCATATCAACCTCCTCGGAGGAAGATATGTGGAGCTCTGGGATCTCTTCTTGGAGGGAAGAGGCCGCAGTGCGGGCTTCCTCATCCAATAGGAGATCGCTCGCGCCGCTGAGTGAGGGAGGAGATAGGGGGTCACCCGTCTCCAAACCCTCCAGCAGATCGAGCTGCGAGCCCCACGAGTGGCGCAACCGCTCCGCCTCGGCGGCAGCGGGGCCAGACCCGCGAGGCACGCTGGTGAAAGCCCCCTCCTCGAAGAGGGCTTTCCGGGAACGGAGCACCCGCAGCGGCAGGCGTTCACACTGCGGACAGTCAGCCTTTTCGAGGGCTGACTGTGCGTGCTCCGGTCCCAAACACACCACACATAGACTGTGTGTATCCCCACCAACAATAAAGCGTTGGCAGGGAGGAACACACGGTCTATGTCTTCTAACAGCCACCAAACTTTTCTTTTGTTCTTTTAAAGGTTGTTTTGAAGCCATTTCACTCAAAAGAAATGCGTGCAAACTGGCACAATAAACAGCAAAATGGCAGACAGACAGACACAGAGCGCTCTCGCTGAATGACAAAAGCTGCCGCGGGCTTCAAACGCACGTGCTTTATACTTCCTGGTCGATGACGTCACCGCGCCTGTGACGTCACTCCCGTCATTTCATTGGTTGTAGACATGATTCAGAGTGCGGCCCGCCAATGGCGTTCCCCATAGCGTTTCTAGACGCGGCTCGAGTTCCCGGAAGGGAACAGGTTTTTGAAGCTGCTGGTGCCTCTGGAGTCCCGCGAACATCAAGGTGTAGGATCCTTCAGAGGCTTGCAGTTGAGCATAAACCTACTATTCGGCCACTCCTAACTAATGCTCACAAGCAGAAACGGTTGCAGTGGGCCCAGACATACATGAAGACTAATTTTCAAACAGTCTTGTTTACTGATGAGTGTTGTGCATCTTTGGATGGTCCAGATGGATGGAGTAGTGGATGGAACATGTCCCAACAAGGCTGCGACGTTAGAGGTGGCGTTTTGGGCCGGAATCATAGGGAGAGAGCTGGTAGGTTCCTTTAGGGTCCCTGAAGGTGTGAAAATGACCTCGGCAAAGTATGAAAATGAGAAACTCATTGTGTGGCCCCCATCCTCCCCTGACCTCAACCAGATTGAGAACCTTTGGAGCATCCTCAAGCAAAAGATCTATTAGGTTGAGAAGCAGTTCACATCAAAACAGCAGCTCTGGGAGGCTATTCTGACATCCTGCAAACATATTCAATCAGAAACTCTCCAAAAACTCACAAGTTCAAAGGATGCAAGAATTGTGATAGTGATATCAAAGAAGGGGTCCTATGTTAAGATGTAACTTGCCCTGTTAGGATGTTTTTGATTGAAATAGCTTTTGATTTCAGTAAATATGACCACCTAATGCTGCAAATTCAGAAAATGCCAATTTTCAGTTCTTTACAACCTATAAAATGTTTTAACTCTGTTGTGAATAATAATTTGGAACAGTGCATTTTCAGTTTTTTATTTTTGAAATAAATACTGTTATCATTAGGAGGTTTTTTCAATAAAATTCAAATTATGCCCTATGGTTGATGACTTAAAAAATTATACTGACTGTCATTTGCATTGACTAATTATGAAAATCGGAGAAAGATATCATTTGCATAATAATTTGGAACACGGTGTAATTTGAAAGTAAATCTTATTAGTTTTTATTTAGATGTATTTTACATTAAAACTCTGTAATTCTAAAAAAGTAGAATATGTATAAAATAGAAAATCAGTCTTAAAATCCACAAATCATGTAACCATGCAATAAAAATGCATTTAATTTTTTTTTTTTATAAAGAAAAAATTAACCAATAAAGAATGAGTGTATAATTTATTTGCATTAGTCGTGTCAAAAAGCAATACCACAGTAGTCCAAATGACAATACGTTTGCAGTCCTCTCTGGTGGAATATACAGTAGGATGATAATTTAGTGTGGGAAGCAGTGCATAATTCAAGTTGTTAAATGCTGAAAAAGCTATAGCGAATTCACTATAGCTCAGTTGACGCGCTTTCTTATTTAAATCACGCATTACCGGCTGAAAGTGAAACACGGCAAATTGCAATCTATGACGGTACTGGCGACAGCCAATGAGCGTTTGATTATCGCTGCCTTTGATTATTCTGGCCAATGACTAGTAGGGAGCCGTTTCCCGGTTAAATTTGAATATGCTGATCGGCTTCTGTTGCAGTCTGTTTCGGTCGTTCCTCTAGCAACGACTTTCACGTGGATTATTTTACGTCTGACTGTTTAATTCATATTTTGAGCGAGTTTTGGTTGTGGGATGAAGATTGAGAACAAACAAACGCGAATATGGACTTTTACCAGCAGCTAAAGATCATGCAAACTGCAAAAGGTAAGTACTTTTTACTATTATATAAAGTTCTATAGACTGTTACACTAGTTACATTAAGGTACTGAAGTGATATACTAATCGCGATTACATATCTTAGTATCCTACCAGTGTGTGTTACAGTGTTTTGTTAGTATTAACTAATACTGTTAGCTGCGGCTAGGCGGTAACATTATATTTATGTCTTGCCGAACATATGTAGTGAAAGAAATCTGCAGCTCACTTGAATAGTCAAATACAGACAGTTTACTTAAGATGTAATTGACCTAAATACAGTCACTAATGTTTTGATACAAGATTAACAAACCAGGTTAGGTGTCAGTTACTGGATCTGTGCATTTTCTTCTTAAAGTTACAGTATAATTAAGCTTAACGTTACCAGTCGGTCTTAATTATAATCAAACAACAAAATACTAAAGAGAAAATCATTAAATGTACTTAACTTGCTTTTGTATTAGTCCTATTGTTTGCAACTACTTTGATCGTATGTTGAATGCAATACAATATTATAAATAACTATACTGTGATGTATTACTATTGTGAAATAATATGGTCATATCGTGCACCCATGCTAGTTTTAAGATCAAACTCACAAAATGTGACAGAACTTCAAAATGAGTAACCTGAGAACACTGTTATGTGAACTCATCTGACAGATAGAGGACCTGAAAGCATGATCATTGGACTCCATGGAGAAGAATACTAGATGTAAACCAGGATTTTGGATCAGCTGTGCAAATTTGGTATGGAGCCGGTGAGTACATTTTCGCAAGCCCATGTCTGTCAGTAAGTAGATAATGTCTTATCAAACAAATTAATTTTAATTTAATTGATTGCTTGTGTGTGTGTTTCCCCTTATGATCCAGAAGTTTTGGGAATGAAAATCTTCTACTACATGATCTTCAGAAGAAGTAAGTATTCATTTTACATTAAGACACACTAACATTAATTTATTTTTAAAGGAAAGTTCGTAGTATTTTTCTTCAGTTTTTTGTTTTAAATTTGTTTTTGTTTTGTTTTTTACCCCCAGCTGATTCAGCTGATTCCTGGCCATTTGGAGGAGGACTGCTCTTTATCTGGTGTGTCTGTCACTTCTGGTGCAGAGTCATGGACCTTTTGTTGTATGTTTTGGTTTCACTTATTCTCACACTACATTAATTATCAGAGCTACAGTGGTGCCCAAAATTATTAGAACACTAGTATTTAAACTACCTTAACTAATGGTTTAAACTTATTTATTTCATTTGCTATAGTGTGTCAGTATGAAATATCAGTTTACATTTCCAAGTGTTCATTTTGCCATTAATTATAATAATCAGTGACACAATAAGTATGAAAACAAACAGCGCTTGACACAGAGGTCTAATCTCATCATTTAAATCCAGAAGAACTGTGGCAACATCTCCAAGATGCTTAAAGAAACCTACCAGCAAAGCAGTACTGTTAAAAGTTTTAAGCACTTGTGTACAAATTCTGTAAAATGAGAATGTTGATAAAAATGTCATAAATGTTTTCTTTATCAATTAACTTCTTTTAACTAAATTAAATCAACATTTGGTGTGACCATCATCTTGTGTTTAAAGCAGCTTTTGCACTAGGTGCACTTGCGGATAGTTTTTCAGGTTTGCAGGTGGGTCTCTTGAAGCATCTTGGAGACGTTGCCACAGTTCTTCTAGATTTAATCTGTCTCAGTTCTGTTTCTTCATGCCATTCTGTGCAGAATAGATGATGATGAGATCAGATCTCTGTTTGGAGCACTGGCTGTTGTCAAACAAAAATCTTACTGGATTATTACATTTAATGGCAAAATTAATGTTTAGAAATATAAAATAAATTACCCATTGAAACACTACAGCAAAAGATAGACATGCCTGAATTAAAATCATTTTTAGCTGGTAAAAATACTAGTGTTCTAATAATTTTGGACACCACTGTATGGAGCCCATGGGAGTCAGTAGAATATTGTGGATTAAAATAAAATGATGTGGATGAAATAGAAATGCATTTTCAGTTAAATTTCACCTCGGAGCTCTGAATAACTGGTAATGAAAAATTCAATAATCTAAATTTACATCTGAAACTAATAAAATTGTTAATCTTGACAATTTTGTAGATGTATTGGTTTTGTATTTATTCAGTTTTAAAGGACTAGTTCAATTCTGGCACAAATATTTCCTGCTGATAATTTACTCACCCATGTGTCATTCAAGATGCTTGTGTCTGTCTCTTTTTCTGTCAAAAAGGTTTTTGAGGAAAACATTCCAGGATTTTTCTTCATATTTAAATGGGAGCCAAGGGGTTGAAGGTCCAAATTTAATTGTCAATGCAGCTTCAAAGGGCTCTACATCATCCCACCCAAGGAATAAGGGTCACTGGGAACTTGTAAAGCCCTTTGAAAGCTGTATTGAAATTTTGAAACCTTTATCCTTGACCTTAATCCCACTGAAGTCCACTATATGGAGAAAAATCCTGAAATCTACTCCTCAAAAACTTGACTTTCTTTTCGACTTAAAGGTGCAATGTGTAATATTTAAGATTATCTCTAGACAGAAATGCAATATAATATAGATAACTATGTTTTCAGGGGTGTCTAAAGACCTTACGTAATGAGCCATTATGTTTTTATTAACTTAGAATTATCAGTTTATATCTACATACACCGCGGGTCCCCTCACATGAAAGCCGACATTATGTTTCTACAGTAGCCCTGAATGGACAAACTGCTCTACAGATCGCGTTTCATCACTGTTGTTCAAGCGAAAAAACACTAACACAATGATGAACAAGTAACAGTAATATTCACAATAACATCGTTTTATTGAATTATCAAGTAAATCTAATTCCCTAATTTATAAAAGAAACTTCATTATTCTTTGCTGTCTAAAACGATGACAGCTTAATCCCGTGTCGGCTGCCGTAGCTTCTGTGAAGGGAGGGGTGAGCGGTGGACTAAACCGTTGGTTGCAATTCATAGCCTTATTGCTAGATGCCGCAAAAAATCTACACACTGCACCTTTAAAGAAAGAAAGATATGAACATCTTGGATTACATGGGGGTGAGTGAATTATCAGGAAATATTTTCTAATAGTTTTAAGGTAAACATATATTTAATTAAACGTTTTAATGAAACTGTCCCATGTTCTTTTAATTTAATTGTGCTGTATTTCTTGAAAAATAGCTGAAATGTAAAATGTAAATTTTATATGGCATTTGCACAGACTTTGTATTGCAGACTGTTTTTTGTCTTTTAAATAAAAATATTAATTGTCCACCTTGAGCATGCTTTGACACTTTATTGAAGGTTTTTTTATTGTAATTATTTGGGGGGGGGGTGCTGCCGGGGCGTCCGGGTGTGTGACTAAGGCGCGGATTCCGGCACATCCCGGGGGGGCGTCTGGGGCGGCCTGGACCTCCTGGGCGTTGGCTGGCCCCCATGTGGATCCCGGGTGCAAACCCACTTTAAACCCCTTTGGGCAGGTGGGGCCCAAATGGGTCTGTCATGAATTGCCCGATTAAGACCCACATAAGACCCTTACAGATCCCACTTAAAACCCACCTGGGCATCCACGGCGTGCCCCCATGTGGATCCCAGGTGCAAGCCCACTTTATAACCCCTACAGACTGGTGGGCCCCAAATGGGTCTGACATGTATTGCCCGGTTAAGACCCACATAAGACCCTTACAGATCCCACTTAAAACCCATCTGGGCATCCACGGCTAGCCCCCATGTGGATTCCGGGTGCAAGCCCACTTTAAACCCCTACAGACTGGTGGGCCCCAAATGGGTCTGACATGTATTGCCCGGTTAAGACCCACATAAGACCCTTACAGATCCCACTTAAAACCCACCTGGGCATCCACGGCTGGCCCCCATGTGGATCCCGGGTGCAAGCCCACTTTAAACCCCTACAGACTGGTGGGCCCCAAAGGGGTCTGACATGTATTGCCCGGTTAAGACCCACACAAGACCCTTACAAATCCCACTTAAAACCCATCTGGGCATCCACGGCTGGCCCCCATGTGGATCCCGGGTGCAAGCCCACTTTAAACCCCTACAGACTGGTGGGCCCCAAATGGGTCTGACATGTATTGCCCGGTTAAGACCCACATAAGACCCTTACAGATCCCACTTAAAACCCATCTGGGCATCCACGGCTGGCCCCCATGTGGATCCCGGGTGCAATCCCACTCTTTGTGCAGGTGGGGCCCAAATGGGTTTGGCATGAATTGCCCAATTAAGACCCATGCAGTACCCTTACAGGTCCCACTTAGTAAGTCTGGGCTTCCACAACTGGCCCCAATGTAAATCCCGGGTGCAAGCCCATAATGGGGCCCACATTTGCCGCCCATGAAGCCCTCATCTGGGCCCCACATGTCATTGCTGGCTGGGTATATGTTGCCAAAGCCATCAGTGAGTGGGAACCTGTGTACACAAGCATATAATACAAAAAGGGTTTCAAAAACCCTCATGACTGGTTTTGGGGTACAGGGTCACATATTTGTAAATGTCAAAGTGTTTGAAGCAGAACTATTATTGCAACGCCGGGACTTTTATTTTGACATCGCTAGAACCCAGCACTTGAGTAGACGCTCAGTAATAGAAGCTCACACTTATCAGTCTTTCAAGTCAAGTACTGCACAGACAAACAATAAATAAATGTGTGCTCATTAGTCAATGCTTTAATCCAACACTAAATCATACATAAAGTTATAGACTAACGTTACTAAATAACTAACTTACGCATAACTTTACAATTGTTCAGAAGTTACAGCTTTTAAAATTAATTGCTTATAGGCAGTAAACAATCTAACCCAGCATTTTTCGAAAGAAAGACTCCTAAACGTCATTATTCCCCAAAAACATAACCAGCAAAACTAAGATTTACGTTAGCGCACAGACATTTAAAAACATGTGGTAAACGTGCCCACTTCACAGTGCCCACAGACATCACATTATGCACGTCACAAGGTTTCTGTAAAAACGAAACCAAAGTGCATTCCCTCTATGCAGGTGAACGTTGTTTGCAGTGTGTGTTAAATGTGCCTGTTGCCACACAACCACATCCATTTGAATGTGTATTTGGACATGATCAAACACTCTCTTTTTTATATGTTTCGATTTAATGTTAAATAAAAAAAAGTAATTTACTGGTGTTATTTCATGATATTCAAAAAAAAAGAAAAAAAAGAAAAGTCGATTCTTTTTTACAGTCTATGCCAAATACACATTCAAATGTATTTTACCTTAAATATCACACTAACTATAATATAAATACTATATTAGAAAATGTTATCTTTTAAATGGTCAGGATCATTATTGCACATTTAGTACAAAAAAAACCTCCTCAAAATATTAACTAAATAGAACTGAACTATATATTACAATTATTTATTATTAATAATTACTCGAAATTGCTGAAAAAACAGTAAAACGGCTGTCTATCCTACTTAAACCCATTCAAACACATTGACAGCGCGGAGTTGTTTGGAACTATTGAGAGCTCCATGAACCACGTGACCGCGCGGCGGCGAGATCAAAGCGTGTCGCAACTCTCTTTCTCTATGGCTCTGACCTGCGTTGACGACGGGCCAAAATGACAACATACACACAAGCATGAGCATTTTCTCAAATAATTAACACCGGCGGTTTAGAAAATAGCGCAAGTGAGGCGAACTTTTAAAAGTGTACTCTTATCGTGGTTGTCCGTTAACAGTTTGTTGTTATTCTTCTTCGTTTTTGGCGTGTTTTTGGGTGGCAGTAACAAGCAAGTTACTGCCACCTGTCGGTGTGCGTGTAGTATCATGGCTTCAGATATCAGTTTCACACCAACAGCACAGATTTCCAAACCAAACAGACCTGATTCCACTCATCGGCTTGTTAGTAGAGAGTCCAATACCTGAAACTGGTGTGTGTCAGGGAGACATACTAAATGTGTACTGTAATGTATGCCTCTGGGAACATAATTAGGAACCACGGTCATATAAAATTGTGTTTTTGAAATAGCATGGGGCATTCTTAGCCAAGTCCTAGCCATTTGCAGAACAACCTGTACAAAACCCAGGGCTGGCCCAAGCCTTCAGGGGGCCCTAAGCAGAATTTTATTTGGGGGCCCCTCTGTGCCACCAGTATGACTAATTATTGTCAATCCTTTATTATTCGCACACTATAAATCTATATGTTTTTACTCTTGCTATGATCTTTAATTGTAACAGTAGCAAACCCACAGGAGTAGTCAGGTGTTCATTTCCACTTTAACATTCAAAGTCTTGCAGGACCAGTTGGCATACTTAATGTGGTGTACTAAAAAGTAGCAAAATAAACTAGTAGACAATGCTCTTACTGTAAACACTTTAACCACTTTAATTTATTTTTTTGCAACATGTAAAAAGTGCAATATAATCAACTACAAATAAAATAAGTAATAAAATATAAGGCTAACGTGAACCACTTTAATTACTTTTTGTTCAGAAAATTTTGCAACATGTAAAAAGTGCAATACAATCAACTACAAATAAAATAAATAATATAATAATAAAATATAAAGCTAAATACCAAAGAACTACAAATTAGTCAAATACAAACAGGGTATTTTTATATGAAAAGACAAACTAACTCAACTTTACATTCCACCTCAATATTACTGTTATCAGTACCAAAGTTATAAAACAGAAGCTTATTTTTTTATTATTAGCACCAAGTTTATGAAACAAGCTTATTTTTATTACAAAAATATAATCTAGGAAAGTTATTTTTACACAGAATGCAAAAACTTGAATCTTAATCCAGCTAAGTAATATGTTGAATTATAATATATTAATATTGCAAAGCTTAAATTTGCGGATGTTAAATAAAACATTAACTTTCTTGTTTGCCTAATTAACCAGCCAGCTAACGTTAGCTTGCAATTTAGCCTCGTTTAGTTTATACTCTTCTTTTTTTTACTTACCTTTATCTTGCTGTTTTTTCTCTTCCTCTGATTTCTTCCATTTTCTTTTCCCTGCACCAGAAAGATATGTCCTTTTTTTGTGACATTATTAATTGTTTTGCTGCAGTGACGCTGCTTCTTCAATGAATTTAAGTTACCTCACTCAGTCATGCATCGAATGGCTGTCATACTCCAACTGTGCATGCATCCTGCAGCAGCCAGTTAAAATAATATTGCGTTGTTTTTTTTAAATTGAATAACGGATTTCATTACCAATATGAAATATTGAAATATTGTACATATATAAATAAAAAATTTAAATAAAAAAAAAAACGATGTAATTTCATGTATTCTTGGGGGGCCCCCTGGTGGCCACGGCCCACGGGGCCCTTAGCAGCCACTTAGTTCGCTTATGCCTTGGGCCAGCTCTGACAAAACCTACCTGTATCCAATCATACTTTTTCATTCTTTTATTTGTTGCAGTAATAAAATTATTAAATAGACAGATTTTAAATTTAGAGTCAGCATTTTGTCTGATATCCATCTTGTCAACTCTTCTAACAGCCCAAGATGCACACAAAGGCAGGAGATAAGCATGAGCAGAGCTTATATTATAATCTTATCTTTTTTAATTCATGAATTCATCTGACCTGCACAGTTTTAAAGTCCCCATGAATTCAAAATGGAAGTTTTTTTTTTTTTTGGCTTTTAGTATGAATATGTTAGCCTTAAGGTTATCTATAATCTACTGTGTTTCAAAACAATGCCAAAATTCACATTTACAAGATATTCAGAACTTTCTAACTTTCACCAATATGGATCGATGATGCCATCACAGCACCCTGCACTTCAGCTTCTCATCAAACTTCTGTCCAATTGCCCTCTAGAACATGAAGCCAGAAAGAATTTTTGCCTATATGTCATGGTAACACATTGAATTCTATGGAGAATGGTATATTTTATAGCGATATGAGTGAGAATGTATCAATATTATTAAAGCATTCTGTGTTAGGGCACATTGAAGGTTACCTTCCATCTTCTTTGCATTTTCTGTTTCCATGTTCCTTGTGTTTTGCTTGCTCTTAACTATTGCTTCTTCCCAGCTTCAGCATCACAGACTTTGTGTTTAACCTTGAATCGGACCAGGAATAATGTGTTATTTTTTCCTGTATGTCCCAAAGCATAGCAAAAAACATCTTCTGATGTTTCATTATTGTATTGACTTTGTTGGTCAAATCTATTTATTTTTAAAGGAACACTCCACTTTTTTGGTCTAATATTATTCAATGATCTATGCTAAGCTATGCTAAAAGTGATATCGCCAGAACATGAGAAGGGCTGAATGGATTTCAAAACGGTAAAACTCAACTTATTAACTCAGGGGGAGTTGGAGAATGAGCCTATTTCCAAAAAAAGTGGAGTGTTCCTTTAAGGTTTAAGAATGCTCATCCACTATCTTGTTCCTTGAACACCTGTATGATGTGATAAATAAACTGTACATTACTACAAGAGTAGACTAAGTTTTAGTGTCTGGATTGATGACAAAGTGATGGCAGCTTAAGTGTATTCACTCTACGGTTCTGCTCCCTTGCAGTCTGCTCCCCTTTTGACCTGCAAACATCACTGATTGATACTGATATGAATATTTTCATATATTTCTCATCTACAAGACAAAGGTCTTTGTTAGTCTCTTTCTAAAAACCTTCCGATGCTTAAGTTTGTGCCATCTCAACAGGAAAGTAAAAACTATAAACTCCAGGAATATTGTATTCTAAGCAGTGTCATATAGCACTAGATGTGTCAGGTGTCCTGTTGCTGTAGGGAATAATCTCCCATGGCACTGTTCATAACATAACAGACAAAAGTAGCTGATTCATGCATGCATGATGACTCAAGTTTTACTTGCAAAAACCATGTACATATCTGTAATACCATATAAAGCATACAAAACAGTGTCAAAATAATTCACTATTATACAAACATTGCAAAACAATACAGCAAGAGAGAATGATCTTAAACAATATTATGATTTCAGGTCAAACAGACTCAAATTTTTATGTTGCATACCATACACTATATGCTTTTATTCGGTGTTTATTATATTCCTTAGTTTTTTTAATCAAATATAATTTGATACTCATTATTATAACAAAATGTAAATGACATCCACCAAGCAAATGCTCAGGCTTTTTAAGTTTTTCAAGCATTAGACTTGTTTTTTATGTTTCATCTTGCAAGGAAGCTGAAAGAAAAAAAAAAACTTCATCTTTTTATGTTCAAACTTAAGCCTGAAATAAAAATGTTGAATAATTCATATTACTTCATAAACCACAGTGTACTTACATGGAGTAAGGGAATAATCACTCACTGATGTCTCAGATCCTTGTCCTGAATAAGAACGACACAATTAAACCAGGATGAATAAACAATAACAGAAACATGAAACTGCATACACTGATCTCTGTATTGTTTTTTTTTTCTTTTTCTAATTGCATTTACAGAACATTTACCAGCCGCACATCTCTTCTTCCATATGATGAGTGCAGTTATGATGAGAACAGCCACCAACATGAACACCAGCAAACTGAAAACTACAGACAGACTGAAGGATCCTGGATCAGATTCAGCCACATCTGAAATTGAGGTGAAGCGAGCAAAAAAAAAAAAAAAAGAAGAAGTAGAAGAAGAGGAAATCAGTAAAATACATTATTTTTTGTTGTTGTTTTTAAACCTGATGTCGAATTTAATTTTCAAAGGGGCATTTTACTTAATTGATAATTTTTTCTTTACCAAACATAATGTCCAGTTTGTTGTCCAGATTGAGGTGCTTCATTGAACAGTTGTATACATGTCCTTCATGTTGCTCTTCTTCACTGATCATCAAACTCTTCCTCATCTGGTAAGTTCCGTCTCCGTTGGGCAGAAGGTCTCCTCCTGTGATCTGACCATCATCCACAGGCTGACCATTTCTGAACAGGGTCAGGTTAATGTGACGCGGGTAAAATCCAGTGGCCAAACAGCTGATCTGAAGCTCTCGAGATTCTGAGAGAGTCTTTCTTATGAGTCTGACTCTTGGTTTCACTGCAGAGAAATATGTTAAGTGTTACTGTTATTAAATTGTTGGGTTCATTGCGTCAGTATTAAATTTATGATAATCATGATTCATAAAGTGTTTGAAGACATATTTGTCAGTTATGTTGTTTTCTGTATTTTCTATTACTTCTAATATTTCAATTAATTCTAGTTAATTTCTATTAATATTAATTAATTCTTACCTTTTCTCATCACATTGTTCTTTTTCATAAGCAAGTATCGCCGCAGAACTTTAATGCAGATAGGATGATGAACAGTTTCATACATTAACATTAGATGACCCCATTTTATTTGGCTTGCTATAACCGTCCACGGCCTTTTCTCCTGGATTTTGTCTTTTTTCATGTCAAAGGTGAACTTATCAATATTTTGTCCACTGAAACCATCCCAAAAATGAAACAGACTTGCATTACCATTATTCAACAGTTCACATCCAGCAATTATCTGATGAACATGTACACCTTGAAATGGACAGAAACTTCTTTAAGACATCTTGTTTATAGCACAACATAAAATGTAGTGAAGTGAAAATAAACCCACTGGACTTTTATGGTTATTCTTTCTAGGACATGTACCTTTCTTGCTTTTACATCAAAAACTTTTATTGAAACAACAATAAACACATAAACATATGTTATTACATGTTTTGTGTGATAATAATAATATAAACGCTATGGTTCTCACCATCTGTGCAATTATTTTGATCTTTAAGATGAAATGTTCGGAATTTCATGCCATCATACATATAACGAAATACAGAGTCAGCATCACTTTGCTCTTCATCATAGTATTTTGAATCACTGTGAGAGCGATAGACAGTTTTCCATGTAACTGAGTCATAGTACGCTATTTGCAGATCATCCAACATCAGCACAACACTGAACTCAGGAAATGGTGTATGTCCATCTATATATGTTGCCAAAACCATTAATGAGTGGGAACCTGTGAATACACAAGGACATTACACCCTGTAAAATAAAATTAAGTCTTAACTTTTTTGAGCTGCATGTACAAATTATAACCCTCATCATTAAAGTAAAAATATAATAATAATAAAAATAAAAAAAAATCTGGAGGATTATTAAAAAATTAATTAGTGAAAAGCCTGGTTTAGTAAATTGATCAGCCCCTTAGAGTATACAGTTATAAACCTACTCAGGTGCAAGCAATCAACTTCCAGATTAAACACCAGGCTAACTGCTTGCCTGCCTTTTTTTTTTTATTAATTTGCAGAACTGTTGTTTTTTTCTTTCAATGGTTTGATGTTGCAAGACCAAAATTGTAAATAAAGCCGGAAAAGTTATGTGGAATGGGGTTTGATTTCAGGTTGTATGACAAATAATGTAACTATTTTAAAGGGGTATTGTGATTTTCTGTATACTAACACGAAAAACAAAAATAGTTATTAACCCACCGGGTCACTATTGTTGCCATCAACATGTTTACTCATTCTATGTCCACATTCAACAAAACTGAATAATTGTGAGTTAATTTATTAATACTAGACACACTAAAGATAATGTGTACTAAAAATCTTTTTCATATCTTTGTGAACATACTTTACTGGCCTTTTGTTTTAGAGCTTTAATGCAGCCTGATGATTATCATCTAATGGTTCAAACAGGAAATAAATTGCTCTGGTCATGTGACAATTTGCACTAAGCATGTGACACTGCACGTATTTAATTGAGGCACTTTATTTTGTTTTTCCATATTTGTAGAAAATGCACTAATACACCAGTCAGTAATATTTTTTTAAGCTGAAACCCTTTTTTTTTTTTTTTTTTTTACGGTCACTATTGTGACCCGTGGGATTAGATGGGTTAAGTCTGACAAGTACATTTATGTGTATTCATCTATATAGAGCTACACAGACAGTATCTAACAATGGAACCAAATGGAACCCCAATACAGTTTTATTCATCTATAAAACTTATTGGCTGTCCTTTTTTTTACTTTACTGCTGAAGTAATTCTAGTGACTAAAAATACTGACCATATCTCAGTAGCTGAAAGTCCAAAAAAGTAAGTGTTTGTGTATTAGAAAAAAACAGGCATAAAGCTGGTGACACAAAGGGCAACATTTTGAGAAATTTTGCCAGGCAACTTTTTTTTTGAGCAATGTTGCTTGAGCATATTCCCATTAAGTGTAAATATAAGCCTCAAGAGTTTATTAGTGCAAACGTTACACGTATCAGCAACTTTGTTAAAAGCAAATAAATAATTTGACAGTGGGTCTTAATACAAGATACAGTAAAATAGGAAAACATCTTAAAACTGTATGCAACTTTGCTTTAACCTTATTTAAAATACTGATTAAAGCCTACGCTGTTTCAGAAAGAACTCATTCAAAATCATGTGACCGTCCAAATGGACCAATGGAATTTTTAATACGGTAAAATGAAAAAAGAAAAGGAAAGCAGTAAATTAACTTACCTGCATTGATGACTGTCCATAAGGAAAATAGATACACAAGTATAAGCATTGTCTCAGTTCCGGTCTTTAGAACAGTCTTCGCTGAACAAAACAGTTCCTTAACAACAATTCAAAGTTCATTTGGCACCTTCTCAGAAGAGAAGAAATTGAATTGTTTGTTTTTCCACCTACTTGCGGACAATGCAGGGCATGAGACAACAAATACACCCTATAAATACACAATAGGTTAATATTTAATTAATATTAATTTAATATCTTACTTTTTAAGAAACACTATTTGAAAGTTTTGAAGGAAGTGTAATCTCCCTGAAAAAGGGGAACATAGATGTGCTAACGAACAGACACAAACACTTGCTGCATTTCCCTAAATCTTAATAAGATTATAATTTTATTATAATACAGGTACATCACAACTATACAACAATCGTATATATACTTAAACTCACATGAACATTATTATCAGAAAATTGAGAGGTTTACCTGAAAAAGGGGGAACATAGATGTGTTAATGAACAGACATGAACTGCATTTCCCTCAATCTCTGCATTATTAGAGTGGGGGAGAGGAACTTGTGTACCTATAAATTCTCTATGTTCTCCCCACCCCCTGCTGGAGTGTTTCAGTACTGCATTGTAACGTCACAAAAACTTATTACATATTAACTTTGAAATAACACTACTAACAAAAAAATATTTTCTCTTAATAGTTGTACATGTTACATCCCACCCCCACCCACAAAAGGGTATTTTAGTCAGTTCATACAATCCCCAAACTGTCAAATGCTTGCTGTCCTTTGCCCTGGTGGTAGGATTTTCATTGATCTAATAATGAAAACAAAAGTATTACCTCCTAGGCCACCCATCACCTCCTGGACTCTATAGGAATTGGTTGCAGTGGTGTAGTGGTGCCTGGAGAAGTGGGTAGGGTAGCGCGGGGCACAAACTAACGCGGGGTTAGTTGTAACACACGTGATTTAAATATTTCCACTCATGTTAGCACCAAATTTACGGTATTTACTAGTTGCCATAGCAACACCATGCAGAAAGAAAGTGCGCCAAAATTCAAAAGCCTTTTGAAGATATTGCTGAATATTTATTTTACCATAGTAAGTACATTTCTGGCTGAAGTACACTTTTCATTTCAGGTTTTAGTATTCATTTAATTCCAGGCATGGGCAGGGGTGGGCTAAGCCCACCCAAATCACTGCCTTGCCCACCCAATTGGAATTAGATAAAGCATTTTTCGTGCAGTGATTAAAACCTGAAGCGGACTGTATCTTGAGAAATATAGCTACAGACTGCCCCAACAGTAATAAAATAACACCAGAAAATTGCAGTCTTTTTTTATTATCTGAATGCAATGCGCTGAATTCACGAAGAGGCTTCAGTCTGTTTCGTAAAAGCAGATGACAACGAGAGAAAACGGGCTGAAATATTTGCGCGCTATCATGGGGAGTTTGTGAGTTACGGGAGTTTAATACATGACTATGTTTTATAGCCTACTGAAATTACCTTTCAATAAATAGCCTATTCTAAAAATTCTCACTTATTCAATAACGTGCATTCATTGCCTGGATGGGGCAACAACATCATAGGCCTATAAGCGTCTAAAACGCAAGTAGGCTATAGAGTTCGGTTGAAAGCTTACCCCTTTTGGCTTGCTGTTAATGCTGAATGAAAACTGAAAGTAAGATCTTGTGTGATGAAAGTTGCGTTCATTACGGCAAAAGTCGGTTCGACTGTAAGAAACGCAACGTTCCCCTTCTATAACATATAGGGTAGAGCAGGACACAAACTAACGCGGGGTTAATTGTAACACGTGGCTTAAATATTTCCACACATGCTATCATAACCAAATTTACGGTATTTACTAGTTGCCATAGCAACGCTATGCAGAGGAAAAAGAGCACCAAAATTCAAAAGCCTTTTGAAGATATCGCTGAATATTTATTTTACCATAGTAAAAGTACATTTCTGTGGTGTTTTTAACTTTAAACAGAACACACTTCACACGGCTTCTCTCTAGCATCCTTATCTTTTATTTTCCTTTCTTTAATTTCTCCACATAATTTACCACTAGAGCCCCTAGTGGTGCAGTTTCACCTTACATGTAGGCCTATTATAGTGAACAATTAGGCTATAAATTGAAGGTCACATATTCTATACTTCTCAACACAACAATTTCTGGCTGAAGTAAACTTTTCATTTCAGTTTTTAGTATTCATTTAAAATTAGACAAATCTAAAGTGTTCAATGTCAAACCCCAAAATTAGATTTTTTTTTTAAAACGTCACTTTATTTGAAAAAGTTAACACATGTATTTTATTGACAATATATTTTAGTTTGTTGTGTATATTTTTTTCATTCGATCAGATAACATTTTAAGCTGTCATATGGTCGTGTTACATTGTGCCCCTCAGGTGTTACAATGTACCCCACCTACAGGGCATGTTGTCACGTTTCACTTCCTTTCTTTTGAGGTAAATAACGAAAAACATATACACTGTAAATATGAAACAAAGCGATATATCTGTACAAGACAAGTGTGAAAATAATGTGGACAAAAATTATACTCTGAACCCCTCGTGGATTTACATAAACCACGAAATTCAAAAAGTTTTAGGTTGTGCCCCGCGCTCCCCTACGTCCAACAATATTCAGTGATGCAAGCTATTAAACATTTTTTGGTCAAATTTCGCAGTTTTGACTGGAAAGCAGGTCTGTCATTTAAGTGATTCATGTAATTCAAAATTTATTATCACGACAATAGCATTTTTCTGTTTTGCGTTTTCAACAATTCAGCTTAAATTAAATAGGTGCATATTTTAAAATAAAATATTATTCGCAGATTAGATTGATTACTTTACAGAAATTCTTATTCTTGTTCTTTTACTGTTTTTCTTCTTTTAATTCATGCCCCTAGATAAATCTATTTAAATCCTTTATCATTTATCCTTTCTTTAAAGGTGCCATAGAATGGAAAACTGAATTTACCTTGGCATAGTTGAATAATAACAGTTCAGTACATGGACATGATATACCATGAGTCTCAAACACCATCGTTTCCTCCTTCTTATATAAATCTAGTATTTGCAAAAGACCACCGAAAAATAGGTCAATTCCAACATAACAGGTCTGTTACGCAACATCCCCGAGATCGTTAATAGTTACGCCCCCAACATTTGCATCACCCAATCATCTGTAACGTCAGCACATCAGTAAAACAAGGCAATCCACAGAAGGGACACGGTTAGCTTAATGCTAGCGGTAGCCTGTTACATTGCTATACATAGGATTTCACTTACCACAAACAGAGAGATGACTGTGCTGATGATGGCGAATGATGGAGAAATAAGTGCGTTGATTATGGCGAATGATTTACAGATCTTGAGCATCACTGAGAAGCAGCTCAACTTGTGTGGTAAGAAGCACTCCCTCTGCATTGTAACTTTACACAGAGCACATGCGATCATAGTAATCACACTAAAATATCCGCGATTTAAAATGGCAGATTCAACAAACCGCATATTAAAAGCGGCTAGAGCTCCTAATTAAATATATATATTTTTATCCATGTGCGAGCTATTGAGCTCTGTGAAACAGCCAGTCATAGCGGAGCTCATTAATATTCATAAAGCTTCCAAATAACAGAGCATTTCATTCTAGGGGCAAATCCTAGGGTTGTAAATGGACCTGTAAAACCATTTCTGGAGATTCGTTGCCCTTTCCTATGCCATATACCTTCTATGTAGATATCAGAGAACAATTTAAAATATTCTCTCAATGCATTCTATGGCACCTTTAAATAAATACCACTACCATAGTGGTCAGGTCTTCATATTTTTCTCAAAACAAAACCATATATTGTCGTATTAGTGTGTTTATTAGTCACACTGAATCTATGAAAGGAATTCTATCTTCTGTTTATTCAGCTACTGCTATCAACCTTATTTTTCAACATGGAGGTAAGCTGTTTTCTGTGAATGTGCAAGACTTCCGCTTCATTAGGCGCTGTAAGGAAATAACAAGAAGAAAAACAAAGAGCGGTACATGGTAAAACTGTTTGCACTACAAAGTTAATACAGTAAAATAATATGTTAAGACACACTAGTTTGCAATATCAAGAAGCAAAATTAGCTGTTTTGTACAGCTAAAAAAAATGGAAGTGGATGAAACTGGAAGCCAGATACATTCAATTTACAAAATTACAAATTTTACATTTTATTCATGTATCATTTGACGGTCATTAGCATAAAAAACATAAATGACATTCACCAAGCAAATACTAAAGCTTTTTAAATTTGTTATGTGTTATTTTGAACATAGGCTAATATACGACCATGTAGACTCAGGTTTTATGGTGCATTCACACCAGACGCGAATGGCGCGTTAAGCGCGAGTGATTTACATGTTAAGTCAATGCAAAGACGCGATAGACCTTCCTGCGGCGCTATTCGCGCGAATGAGGCGGCGCGAATGACACGATTCGCGCAAATTATGTGGCGCGAATTGAGCGTTTCTGGCGAGTTGAAAAATTTGAACTTTGGAGGACAAAATCACCGTTGCTGTCTGTGGTTACTCGGAGCTGTACCATACATCTTTGTACTTTTATAGAAACAGGAATAAAAAGGATCTTGCTTGGAAGAAAGTGAGTGAAGAGGTCGGACAATCTGGAAAGTTTTAAAAAACGCTCTTTACTCAATTTGACCTACATATATATACATATTGAGACTACAAGCAAGCTAAAGCTAGCAAATTGAGCTCATTCGCCTATTTTACAACTACTTTCCCGCTAACGAGTGGCAGACGCCCCTCCCATGACGCGAATTCGCGTCTGTTGTGAAGTAAATTTCATGCGCAAATGAAGCGAGTAAACTCAAAATGTTCAAGTGTCCAACTACGCGCAAATAGCGCGATTTATTCGCGCAAGTCGCGTCTGGTGTGAACGCCCCATTATGTTTCATCTTGCACAGAAGCTGAAAGAAAAAAAATCATCTTGTCATGTTCAGACTTAAGCCTCAAATTAAAACGGTGATTAATGCATATTATTCCATAAAACAAAGTGTACTTACATGGAGTAAAAGAGTAATCACTCTTTGACATCGCAGATCCTCGTCCTGATTAATAATGACAAAATTAAACCAGGATGAATAAACAGTAACACTAAAAACAGTAACAAAAATAAATAAATACATAAAAATGTATGAAAAATGTTTGGTTTCTTTATTTCTTTATTTACCAGCAGCTCGTCTCTTCCTCCATATGATGAGTGCAGTTATGATTAGAACAACCACAGACATGAACACCAGCAAACTGAAAACTACTGACGGACTGAAGGATACTGGATCAGATTCAGCCACATCTGAAAGAGTGAAGAGATTAAAAAAAGAAAGCTACAGACAAATAAAGTTTATTTTGTTTCTGTTGTCGACCTAATGTTCAATTTAATTTCCAAAAAGTAATTTTACTTAATTGATAGTTTTTCTTTACCAAATGTAATGTCCAGTTTGTTGTCCAGATTGAGGTGCTTCATTGTGCAGTTGTATTTATGTTCCTCACGTAGCTCTTCTTCACTGATCACCAAACTCTTCCTCATCTGGTAAGTTCCGTCTCCGTTGGGCAGAAGGTCTCCTCCTGTGATCTGATCATCATCCACAGGCTGACCATCTCTGAACAGGGTCAGGTTAATGTGACGCGGGTAAAAACCAGTGGCCAGACAGCTGATCTGAAGCCCTTGAGAGTCTGGGAGTGCCTTCCTCATGAGTCTGACTCTGGGTTTGACTACAAAAGTGTTACTGTTGAGTTTATTAAATTAGTCATTAATGTCTTATAATCATTATTAAAAGCTTTTAAACACAGATGTCTTTTCTTTCTGTACAACTGTATAGGCCATATTTTTTTCACGAACGCTCTTTTTTATCTTTTTATCTCTTTTTATCAGGTTTCTCTTACCTTTTCTCATCACACTGTTCTTTTTCATATTCAGGTACTTCCTCAAGGTTTTAATGCAAACAGGATGATAAACATTTTGATGTATGAACTTCATATGAAGCTGTTTTGCTTGGTCCCATGTTGTCATCCATGGCTTTGTCATCTGGACATCATTTTTTTCCATGTCAATGACGAATTCCCCAATATTTTGTCCACCAAAAGCATCCCTTGACCTAAATGGACCTGGTTTATCATTGTTCAACAATTCACAGCCAGTAAGCCTCTGAGTTACATGTACACCTTTAGATGAATAGGAACAAATTTAGTTTAGACCTATTGGTCTTCAGTGACACAGTACAACATTAAACAATGTGAACTGAAAATTAATTCACTTTTCATGATTATGGTGTCTACATGTAGCTTTCCAACTTCTATATCAAAAGATTTATATGCTATGTGCATAAACGCATAAAAGTTATATTTTTTATTGCATGTTATTGTGTGCTTTGACTAACCTGTGTGATTTAAGCGATCCTTAAGATATAATGTCCCATGTTTAATGTTGTTATATATATATTTAAATATAAAATTAGCATCACTTCGCTCTTCATCAGAGTATTTTAAATCACTTTGAGTGCGATAGAAAATGTTCCACGTGGTTGAGTCATAATATCCAATTTGCACATCATCCAACATCAGCACAACACTGAACTCAGGAAATGGGGTTTGTCCATCTATATATGTTACCAAAGCCATCAATGAGTGAGAACCTGTGAATACACAAGGACATGTGGTTGTCACACCTTCACATTGTTTGGACTTTGTTTTCAGTTAGCTTCATTTGCAAATGAAAAGTTATTGTGTGAAAACATATTGCTGATTATCCGGGACGTGAATGGGGGGGGGGGGGGGGAATGGGGGGTGGCGGGGCACCCGCACACGCCCCTTTCGCCTCGATGCCCAAAGTGCCCTTCTATCAAAGGTCTCTGAATTTTTCTTTTACACATTTTTCCTTATGGTCAAATTATTGCAATTATCGACCTACGTTGTTATGCAGAAAACACGAAGTTGTAATATGTGAAAGAAGTTAATGTGCCTTCTAAAAATCTAAACAAATTAGACAGTAATATTTATGTTTTTAATAAATGATAAACTCGATTTATCCCTTTTAATGGTATAAAGGCTGAAATTCCATTGTATAAGGTATTTTGTTTTTGTGTGAAGCTGTATCTGAATTATAAATCATGCCATTTTATGCCTTAATATTCTACCGTACATTGTCAAATCCTACTCATACTGTTCATTTTACTTATGCGGCTCTTAAAAAGGGTCACAAATTGCCTTAAATTGATATTTAAAATATTTTAAGTAGTGAAATAATATTCCTTCCTTAATATGTTTGTTTTATTTATATACTCTGCAGTAAAGCCTGTTACAATCTAAAAATACAATACATCAGGGGCCACATATAGTTTCAATAGTGACCACTCAGAGTTTAATATAACAGCTGTTCTTTATTATTGTGTTTAACAGAGAGAAGAAAATCTTTAGGTTTGACAATTTAATACACAATAATTTCTAATCAAAATGAATAGGTCCAAGGAAAATATTTTTTATCTTCTGAACATTAAAATGGTCTTTTATGTTCCGTTTCTTTCTCAAAACTGCTTCACAGCATTGGCTGCTAGAGGCCACTGTAATAATAAATATATGTGACCCTGGTCCACAAAACCAGTCTTAAGTAGCACAGGAATATTTGTAGCAATAGCCAAAAATACATTGCATGGGTCAAAATTATATATTTTTCTTTTATGCCAAAAATCATTAGGATATTAAGTAAAGATCATGTTCCATGAAGATATTTTTTTAAATTTCCTACCATAAATATAAACTAGTAATATGCATTGCTGAAAACTTCATTTGGACAACTTTTAAGGCGATTTTCTCAATATTTAGATTGTTTTGCACCCTCAGCTTCCAGGTTTTCAAATAGTTGTATCACAGACAAACATTGTCCTATAACAAACCATACATCAATGAAAAGCTTATTTACTAGATTTTGAAAAAAATACTCTTATGACTGGTTTTGTGGTCCATGGTCACATATCAGCAGGGAATGTGTCACAATATACAGTACAGTATTGCTGTACTGATGTTTTGAGCACAGCCCTATTTATGGAGCCCCTTTTATAGTGAAAAAAATATTACTGATTCTGTTGTTTGAGTCCTGAAACGCAATTAAAACTTCAAATAATGCATAATTTGTCTTATTAATGACATTGTTACTTGTTACATAAGTAACTGGATGACTACAATGAGATGATGGACCCTAGGGGCTCTTTAATGCCTTTCAGATGCCCTTTTTATACTTTGAGCACCTGCCCCTTTAAAGGTCTCTGCACGGCCCTGCTGATTATTGCCTTTCATTCACTTAAGTTATTGGTTTTTGTGGTCACGTTTCGTTCGTGGATCCTTTATGTCAGGTACCACCAATGACATACATCTCTGTGCTGTATATGGGACAGTCATGATTTCAGCTGTGTTTTCCTTCAGACTCGGTATGTGAATAACAAATACTTGTTTTTTTATGATCCAGTTACTGGGTTTATAATAGCAAAATATTGATGTTAAAATCAAAAGGTTTTAAAATTCGGAAAAGAATACTTCGAAACAAGACAATGCTTCAGAACTCTTAAGTCATGCAGTGTCAGTATGATGTCTGCTCTGGCTTTGCTCGGTTACTTCTGAAAGGAGACTTCTGGTCTACCACTTCTGTCAGAAAACTTCTGTGATGTGTGGCTCTGCAAATGTCTCAATCCAGAGAGGAACCAGATTCAGCGGGGGGCCAATCTTACTCTGGCATATCAATAAATGCAGCACCGTACACATTTTTTTATAAGTACAGAGGTCCCAAAATGGAGATTAGTATGGGATAATAATATAGGTTTATGTAGCATAAACTATTTTTCAAAATAACAGATTCTTAAACATGAGAATCAGATTAAATGTTGCAATGAATGATCCACGCTAAACAAGAAAAGATTTGTTTATTTTTGACAATACCCAATAACATATCCCTAACAGGAATGGCCTTAATTAAGAAATATATTTTAAGAATCTGTTCCATCACCATCTCTCTATTTCTTTACAGTATCTGTGTTTCTCATACATTGATATATTTGTGGAGGCCACCACAGTATCAAAACTGACCGCCACAAATACACTTTTCAAAAGGCTTTGACTTTATTGAATAAATATGAGAACGGCACATTTCAAAATCAAATCGCGGTGCTAGTGTTTATAAGTGTATAGCTGAAGGAAATTTTCGATTTAATTTTCTTTTCCTTTTGCTTGTAATGCCTGATAAAGCAGCATTCGTGGATTTTTCCTTGTCTGTGGATGAGAGCTAACTTGTGTCCGGTAACTTAACATATTTACATTAGCTTGATATCTTTCAACTGCTTCTATTAACTCCTCTGCCGTTACTGGATTGCTCTGACTTTTTTGCTTCATATGAAAGGGCTCTTAAATACTTATCTACCCCCAGTTTCTCAACAACTACTGCTGCTGTGTTCTTTTCAGGTTCTAGCCATTTCTTCGTCAATCGCATCAAATCATAAAATTGTGCATGAGGAGGTTGATCTTTTTGAAAACCCCATTCATATCGCTAGGCCATCCCAAATGTTATGAGACTGTTTCTGCTGAGGATTTCTTTTTTCAAGCTATCATAATCATTTGCAGTTGTAGGGTCTAAATCTAAAAAAAGCTTTTTGTAATTCATCTGATAAAAATGGTGCTAACATCCTAGCCCACTGTTCTTTTTGTCACTTTTCTCCTTGTGCAGTTGTCTCAAAAGCATAGACATGTATGCCTCCACATCATCAGTAACCCCATTTTGGAAATAAAGTAACTATCTTTGACTTTGTTGCTCTCTTGTCTCATTCTTAAATGAAGCTCCTTTGCTTTCAACTCACTTGCACGTCTTTGTTCTTCTACTAATGTAGCATTAGTTTGTTGTTGGATTTCATTAGTTTCTAGAATTGCTTTCAACAACTCCTTCATTGTAGTGTTGAAGTCTTTTGTACTTAACTTAGCAAAGTTGGTAAACTTTGATACCATTCCCATATTTTCGGGAATGTTTAAATATTAACAAATGATGGTGTGTCATTTCAAAATAAATTTTGATTGGTTGGTTTACCTTCTCATTTGATCAGTGATCAAAACTGATCTGGGCAACCATATATGAAAGTAAAATTAAAAATGGGTAAAAAACAAAGTCCAATTATACATTTTGCATTAAATGTGTCTGAGTTATGCAAATTATTACATAAAATTATTCAAACAAAAGTTAACTTGATCACTTTTACAAAATATCTTGAGAATTCATTTTGTTGCCTTTAAAAAGAATCTCACCCATTCCTTGTTTCAATGATATAAGGTCCTTTCATAATTAAGAAAGACAATCTGATAAATGAATTCTAAACATATATAATATGTTGTTGTTTATTAATACTGAATATATGAGCATTTGCATTGTTACTTTTAGTGTTTACACAACTTTTTACACAATTTTTTGAAATACAATTAAGCAATTCAAAATCACATACAAAATGACATACCTGCTTTGACGACTGTCAAACAAGACCACACATACACAAGAAAGAACATTGCTCTCTGAAAAGATCCTTGTGCTTCAGAATGGTTGTGTATTTTCTCAGGACTATTTTTCAGCTTCCTGATGCAAGCCAAAGAACAACTTCAACTGAAGTTTAACCTGATTTACTGGTTTGCAGTTTACTCAGTTCTTGTAAACAGTACATCCAAAAATAATTTATTCAATCCAGAATACGTTTAGAAGTGTCATACGTATCTACGCATTGTGAAGACTTACTTGGATATTTTATTTATATTATTCTATTAGGCTATGTAAGGTTATATTAGATAAATTGGGCCACTTTTTGGTGAATCACTTAGAACACTAACAAAAAACTGTGTTCTTATGGACTGTTTTAATTAATTAATTAATTAATTCCTTGGTGTAATAGTCAAGGAAGTTTGTTGCCATAATATGGACGCAGCAGGCGCAGTAATATCACGCAGCACCTGAAATTAGTTCCCAGCTAGATAACTTCCAACGAGGAACGCTCCCTGTGCATGCAGTTGATCACGTTGTGCTGCGATGTGCTGCGCGATATTACTGCGCCTGCTTCGGCCATATTACGGCTGAAAACTTCCTTGACTATTACGCCGGAATGGAAGTGTAGTTCCTAATCTTATCCGCCTAGAAAATTGTAGCTTTACATTTTCCGCCGGTCTTAGTACACAATATAACTACAGAAAAGTCAAGTTTTAAATAGGACAAATATCGAAACTCGTTGGTCATTTTTGAACGTGATGCTATATTGGTCTCATAGGATTCAATGATCTATGCTAAGCTATGCTAAAAGTGATATCGTCTGAACAGGAGAACGGCTGAATGGATTTCAAAATGGTAAAACTCAACTTATTAACTCGGGGAGAGTTGGAGAATGAGCCTATTTTTACAACAAAAAAAAAGTGGAGTGTTCCTTTAAGCTGATATAGTTATATCCACATTATGTCAACACAATTCATCAAAATAAATTTTGCAAAATGCATTTAATTATTTTTTAGTATTGGTACCCTGAATAACTTCTGAGTTATGCTCAACTTTGAGCGACAATAATAGCAAAGATGCTATACTTTTCAGTGCAGTATTAATAAATAACTGTAATAAGATGTTAAAAAATGTAAGACTTTTTCCCCTCATTAATTGCTGCAGGATGTGTTCATAAAAGTCACTGTGTAACTTTTACTGTTCCTTGTATCCACAGGTTCTCACTCACTAATGTGAAGGAAGGGGGAAATCTGTAATATTGCACTAGCTGATATCACAGTGGTCTTAAACTTTATACTGACATCTAGTGGAGCGAAGGCAGTGTGAAAAAAACTATTGTACCAACTGCAAAACCAAGGGTGTTACCAACTGTAGAAATACTTAAAGGATTCTGAGATCAAGTAAGCTTTGACTGGCCATTTTAATTTTTTAACCCTCATGGGGCAACCCACTCCATTTAGAAAGCTACTGAAATTAGCCATTATATATTCTGAGTGTACATTCTTTTAAATAGATTTATCAGAGGTACTAATCATTTGCTGGTCTAAAACATTTGCCTAATGACAAACCAGGAAAGCTTCAGTTACGGGATGGATTTGATGGTCAGGATTATGATAAATGGACCTTTAATATGGAAGAAAGCAACTGGCTGATTACATCTGAACAGACAGTATTCTTGTCTATACATACTTATTTAAGGTCTCAAATTGAAAATAAGGTTCATGAGATTTCCATTAAACACTTATGGAGGTCGAGAAAAATACTGTTTCGCGAAAAGGTGAGATAATCAAAGTAGCTTTCATTTGTCAGCATATACCGTTATGTAAAGCAGCTTAAATCAAAGAGTATATTATATCAAATTTAATGTATGTTTCTGAAAAAGAAAAACACTGTAATTAAATAATGACAATACTGATCATCAAGGATTTGACAGGTGTGTTAAAGGATAGATCCTAAGTAAACGGACATTAATGGCTATTTAACCTGAGTTCTCGCCATTAGTCATGCTTGTTCTTTTTTCAGTGACACCTAGAATCAGACTCCTTAGGAAGACACTAAAAGACTCTGGAGGGGAACAAGTTACCTGTCTCGTCACGGGTTTTGAACCTGTGGAGGACCATCGAATCACAGGAGACCTGCTGCCCAGTGGAGAAGGAACATATCAGATGAGGAAGAGTATGGAGATCTCAGCAGAGGAATGCAAATACAACTACAACTGTACATTAGCACACCTTGGCTTGGACAACAAATTCAATATTACATTAGGTAAAGGTTAATTCACATCAAAACTTTCGTGGATCCATTTTTATATTAGTTGGTGTTGTTGTTCATGCTTGTGACAGCTTTCATCATATCTTTACTCATTTTGTGCAGAAAGAGATATGATGTTGGTAAGAACTCAATACAAATTCTTAATAATCCCTGTGATTTTGTAATATATGCAGTGCCTTGCGAAATTATTCATATCCCTTCAATTTTTTTCACATTTTGTTATGTTGCTGCCTTATGTTAAACTACTTTAAATTACTTTTTTCCCCACATCAATCTACATTCCCTTCTCCATAATGGCAAAGCAAATTTTTTTTTTTTTTTTTTTTTTTTACATTTTTTTTTTTTTTTTATTAAAAATAAAAAACTGAAAAGATCCCGTTGCATAAGTACTCATACCCTTTTCTGGGACACTCGAAATTTAGCTCAGGAGCATTCTTATTGCTTCTAGATGTTACTACACTTCGAGTGGAGTTAAACTGTGGCAAATTCATTTGAATGAGTATAATTTAGAAAGGCACACACCTTTCAGAAAAGGTCTAACAGAAAATGCATATCAGAGCAAAAACGTCTTCCAAAAGACGTCATAAAAAGACGTCCTAAAAACTTTCATTCTGGCTGGTCAGAGGACGTCATTTCGGCGTCCAACAAAAACGTCCAAAAGACGTCATAAAAAGACGTCATAAAAACTTTTGTTCTGGCTCGTCAAGGGACGTCATTTCAACGTTCGACAAAGACGTTGAAATGACGTCGTTTGGACGTACTTTTGCTTAGGCTTGCAAAGCCGGTGTTTCACGGTGTTTGGCCATCCACCGATTAAATTAATTTTCCACCCCCCACCTTTCGTTTTTTATATAAATCTTATAGACCTTTTTCCTGAGTAAACGATGAGCGCCGCCATTACGAATTCTAACGTCAGATTGAATGCTTTTCTGTTCCGGTTTCCACAAGAGGACCTGGCTGCAGACATACAGCGAGTGGCAGAAGGGGTTCAGAAAAAAAATGGCAGCTGGCAGCAGGAAGTACCTGCCATTGACAGCCGGAAGCCAGTTACTGGCATTCGGAGGGTAGGAGGGACCTGCCACTTGGTGACAGCCAATCAGCATCGATCAACTTGGCAGCAACCAATCATATGCAACTACGACAGACACGAATGGCAGCGTTTGTTGGAGCGGTACATTTTGAAATTAATGATCGGAGTAATGAATAATTGTTGCCTTGTATGTTTGATTTTAACTTTTATGTTAGTGAACGACAATGTAACTGTCTACTATAGTTAATCGTTAATCTTAGTATGTTAGTGGGCTACCATTAACTTAAAAATTTTCGTTTACTATTAAAAATTAACATGATCAAATAATCTGACATCATACAAAGCCCGTTACAAATTTAAAGGCTTTATTAAACAACTGCAACAATGTTGTTTCTTGAAATACTACAAATGTAAAACTGAACCTTCATAACACAGCTTAAATTATTACAAAATAAAGGTAATAAGCCCGTGTAGTGTACTTTTGTAATTCTGTCTTTAATCAGTTTACTGAATGTGTGAAAAAAAAAAAAAAAAATACGTATATATATACGTATATATATATATATATATATATATATATATATATATATATATATATATATATAGTTGTTGTTGTGGTTTTCTTCCCCTCCGAGCGACAGCTGACGTCTGGTTTTAGTGGCAGGTACTGTCGGCTGCCACTGGCAGCCACTTCCTGCTGACAACTGCCGATTTTTCGCTGAACCCCCTCTCGCGAGTGGAGCTCCACCGGAAATACGTCACCTCCACCCTCAAACCGGAAAGATGTCATCTCCACTAAAATCAAAATGGCGTCGCGCACTTTAATTCAGGTAATTTTATTTTTTATTGTAGCCTATTAATTTAGTAGTGATGGGAAAATGAAGCTTTTCGAAGCACTGAGGCTTTCCCCTTAAGTGTATCGTAAAAAGGTACATTACTCGAAGCTTTTCAACACGTTGCACACTAATGACATCTTGCGGTCAAAGGTGGAAAAAGTTGCTTTCGCGTCCCAGATGTCCAAGCGATTTTTACACAGTTTCATAAAATAATTCACTTTGTGCTACGAAAACCATAAGAAATAAACAAATAGAATTTTAATTTTACTTACACAAGGTATAAATGAATTAATCTGTAAATAAACTTATAAAAGTATAAGCATGGTTCATGTATGCATATGATCAAAATAAATTAAGAATATTGACTAATAATTTTATTAATTATAAGTGCTTGTGAAGCGGGGATTACTACAAAATGACCATGCGCAAAACTACTATTTATTCATATTATGGTAAATGACACTTAAAACCTGCCCAAGAGGTTTGCCTTCTTTGAATCAGAATACGAAGCAGTCACTATAATTTAGCATCGCTACATTAGCGAGTTACAACGAGGTTATCATATCATAACAAAACTACTTGTGAAATTTCAATGTTAGTTTTGTGAAAGTTTCCATAGGCGCAATGCTGCCTTGCAGACAACTTGAAATTAGGATTTTCCCAATTAGAAATAATGCATGATTTAAAGATGGATTTCTCGGCTTCGACACCACTTGAAAGTCGGCAATATATGTTTTGGTATATAATAATATTCACGCTTTGTTAAGGAATAAAATATTTGCAATTGTATGTGTCTATTTATTAATTCTAGAAATTAAATTAAATTTTTTCTAAGTAACCCTTAAATTAAGTGATCCTAAGTACTTCTGGTATCGAAAGTGTTGGCATGAATGTTTGTGTGTTTTTCAAAGGTTTTGAGGTATGTGTATTTTATGTTTGTATTATCTTATGTATTATCTATATTTTGTTACTTTTGTTGATATGGACCTAAGAGTCTGAAATAAAGGAATTAAATTAAACATTGTGGAAAACATTATTTTACTGTGATATGTACATGTTGTTATTTTGTTTAAAATACAAATTGTGATTAAGATGTTTAATAAATTAACTTCTCATTTAATGTCCAGTGATATTATAGATCTACTGTTTACTTTCTAAAATATATAATTATATACATATATAATTTGCCACGGCAAACATTTTAACGATAAAATGTACAGAAAATTTAAATATTACGTGCATGTATATGTAACTATAAATAATACAAAACGAAAGATTAAACAATACGTTTTAAATATGCAATGTCTTAAAATTTTGCCCGGACCAATATGGCGTAATTTGCGTCGGAAGTGGAGGTGATGTATTTCCGCTCTTGAGTGGAGCTCCACTCGCATCCACGGTCTGCAGCCAGACCCTTCTTCCTGTGTTCGAATCCCGACTCGAGGACCTTTCCCGATCCCGCCCCTATCTCTCTCCCACTTCGCTTCCTGTCATTTCTGATCTGTCCTATCACAATAAAAGGCAAAACTGCCAAAAATAAATCTGTATAAAAAGAAAAAAAAGAAAAAGAAATGAAACTTGGGTATATTTTAGAGTAGTCAATGTGCAGCTTTGACCTATAGTGAACGTTGCAACGTTGTATGTCAATTAAATGTCAATGTCAAATTCAATGTCTAATGTCAATGTTAATTTGATGTCCAATATCAACATCAGCTGACATTGATATTTTGTTGTTTTTAGGCTGTGTAACCAAAATCCAACATTAAATTGATGTCAAACACTGACGTCAACCCGATTTTCATTTTCAACCAAAATGCAACAACTGTCCAACATCATGTCCAACATCAACCTGGCGTTATACTGACATCCAGCACCTTCAGGTAGCATCAGTACCCCTGCTCCATATACACAGACTTTGTGTAGTGCACCAAAGGGGCACCATCTCATTTTCACTGGCTCCAAATGTGGAGGCCACCCTTAAATAGTCTGTCATGATTGCATCCATCCATGATTTTCTTAAATCATTTCATATTTTTTGTAATACAGATTGTATTACAAAAAATATGAAATGATTAAACATAAACATAAACAGCTAAAATTATTATTTAAAATGTAGGCTACAGCAATGAGATATTGAGCATATCTCACTTGTTTAACCTAGACTGGAAAGACCGGCAAGACCAGCAAAGAATTCCAAACATTAGCTCAAGTGACTACTTTGATTTGTAGTTGGAAGGCTGTAAACCTCAACAAGATCATACCCAATCTACATACGCTAAAGTGCAGGGATTCATTTACTGAGAGAATGCAGTCTCTTGTGTGTCTTTTGTCATATTTGACAGCTGTTAATGCAGGTAAGTCAGTTTACCACTATTCTTGTGATCATGATGTGTATGGCCCCCATGACTGTATGCTATTCTGGGGCACGAGAGGTTATCTTGGGCAACTTTATTTCAGTCTCTAGCTAGTTTCCATAAACTAAATGTCTCAATAGCAAATCAAATGAAAGTTTCAGTGATATCTTTATTTTATTAAAAACTTTGTTTGTTCAAACATGTTTAGTACATATTTAATCTGAATATGGTCAGTTTATAGTTTTTTTTTATGCATCCAAAAAAGGGAACTAAGTTTTAAGGAATGTTTAGCTTAAGAACATATTTTTAAAAAGTTTTACAGTGATGTTTTTATTTTATTTTATTTTTTTTATTTTTTTTATTTAACAATTATTTAACCAGAAAAGACTCTCCCAGAGTAAAAATCTATTTCACAGGAGTGTCCTGGATAATTCAGGATTATAATTCGATTATTTATTATTTCTATATACTCCTAGCATTCTTTTCTGGGGTGCATATTTTTGTTTTGGATTTTTTATTGTTTATCTACAATTGCATTAGCAGTTTTAGAACATGCAGCAGAAAAGACTGACGGAACCAAACTATTTTTGGAAGGGTAGGTCTATGACATCATGGGTGGCATTTGACGCAGACACATCAGCCTTTATTTTACACATAACTTCCTCAATTTGATCGCATGAATTGTTGAGCAACTATCTGGTGGAGACAGAGAAGATTACAACAAAATCCAGCATTCTTTAATAAATTATATTCCCAGCCAAAAAATTCAAACTTGAAGTGCTCTGTTTTCACGCACTAACTGTGTGCTTAATATAGTTACCACTTGTAGTACACTTGAGCCCACTATGGTATGAAAGATGGGTTCAAGTGTACAAGTGGTAACTAAATACTTTTTTTTTTTAAAATCAAACCCTTCTTCTATGCAGTATGCGACACAGCTCCTCAACCAAAGTCTTGTAATTTCCAGCCTTCTGCAATTTTCTATTGGTGTGGCTTTGAGTCAGTTGTGACGGGATTCCCAATTGTAGCCAGGATTAAATTTAAGGTTTTGCCTCTGGCTTTCAGGACTGCCACTGGAACAGGACTAGAGCTGAGAACTGGGGACCCTAAATGAGCAGTTCTAATCAATCATATGCAAAATGAGCAAATCATGTAGTTAATAAGTTGTAACGTGTCTGTTTAGAAAATTGTACCCTTATGTGTTCTCACAGGTTCTCATTCACTGATGGTTTTCGCAACATACATTGCTGGACAGACAGAGTTTCCTGAGTTCACTCTTGTGCTGATGTTAGATGATGTGCAAGTGATGTACTATGACTCAGTATCATTGAAAGCTGTCCACCGCAGTCAGAGTAATTCAAGCGATGACAATGGTGCTGGTAGTATATTCAGTGATGTATACGACTTAATGAAAGATCGAACATTTTATCTCAAG
The DNA here is from genome assembly GCF_049309525.1 of Garra rufa. NCBI lineage: Eukaryota > Metazoa > Chordata > Actinopteri > Cypriniformes > Cyprinidae > Garra > Garra rufa. Next base: position 40,438,908 of record NC_133373.1, read on the forward strand.
GACCACCAAAATTGCACAGATGGTAAGTGCAACCCTATAAATTTTGTTTTTACCAGCAATCAAAAATGTAAGATTAAGAGATTCCTTTATGTGTTTTTGGTGCATCCTCTCATTTTTGCCAACACAAGCTCCTTTTATAAGCTGAATTTTGACCCAGGACCACAAAACAGTCATAAGGGTCAATTTTTTTCAAATTGAGAATCATACACTACATGAAAGATTAATAAATAAGCTTTCCATTGATGTATGGCTTGTTAGTATAGGACAATATTAAGTATAGGCCAAGAGACAACTATTTGAAAATCTGGAAGTTCTTAGCAATGCATATTACCAATTAAAAATTAAGTTTTGATATATTTACTGTAAGAAATTAGCAAAATACCTTCATGGAACATGATCTTTACTTAATATTATTTTGGCATAAAAGAAAAATCAATCGTTTTGACCCATACAATATATTTTTTGTCTATTGTTACAAATATTTCAGTACTTCTTGTGGTCCAGGGTCACAGTTATGATTGAAGAAGCAACGTATGCTATTGTATAATCATGAAACGTGTTTAATTCTATATTTCAATGAAGACTAATATGTTTTCTTTCCATCTATTTTAAGGTTTACATGTTTATCAGAAACGTGTTGGATGTGAATTGCTTGACAATGATCAGCCAGGTTTGTTTCTTTCATGGGATGCTTTTAATGGACAAAATACTGAAGAGTTCACCTTTGATGTGGTAAAAAGAACTATGCAAATTAATTTACCATGGATGAGAATAAAAGGCATGGGTCAGATGGAATGGCTTCATGTGAAGTTTCTGTATGAACATGTTTATCATCCTGTTTGCATGAAGACTTTGCGGACATTCCTGGAAAGAGAAAAGAACACTGTAATGCAAAAATGTAAGTCAGCATTAGTTTAAATAAAAATAATAGTTCACCTAAAAATCAAGATTCTGGGAGAAGTTTATCAGATTGTCCCAACTTTCTTTTCCATACAATCAAAAATAATTCCAGATTTAACTTTTTATTTAAGATATAACCGAGAAAATGAACATGAAGTAACTCAAAAATGTTTAGGACTCATATTACCATATATAAAATAACTGATGCATAAAATCCAGCAGTTTTGTCAGAGTAATACTGTCTACTGTTTCTAACCTTCCTTTCTAAAGTGAAACCCAAGGTCAGACTCTTTAGGAAGCCTCTAACAGACTCTCAAGGGCTTCAGATCAGCTGTCTGGCCACTGGTTTTTACCCACGTCACATTAACCTGACCCTGTTCAGAGATGGTCAGCCTGTAGATGATGATCAGATCACAGGAGGAGAGATTCTGCCCAATGGAGACGGAACTTACCAGATGAGGAAGAGTTTGGTAATCAGTGAAGAAGAGCTACGTGAGGAACATAATTACAAATGCACAGCAAACTACCTAAACCTGGACAACAAACTGGACATTGCGTTTGGTGAAGAAAACTAACAAACAATCATTAGAACATAATTTTTAAATATACAGACAACATACTGAACTCCAGCTGTAACATTCTAAATCTGTTAGAGTTGTTTCTTCATATGAGTCAAATTAAATTAAAATCAAATCTAAATTTTATAAGTTTAAACATTTGTTGGCTGATTTTCTTGGTTTTTACCACAGATGAGGATCTGGAAAAATCTGACTTTGGATCTTCTGCTCTGTCTATAATTATCGGTGTGCTGGTGTCCATGTGTGTAGCTGTTCTCATCATAACTGCACTCATCAAATGGAGAAAGAGATGTACTGCTGGTAAATGTTCTGTAGAAAGTTTTATTTTTTAATTTGTTTAGAGAAAAGCAACATAGTAATATTAACCTTTATGCTGGTATAACTTTTATTCAAAACTAGGCTCCAGTACTTCACATCAAAGTGGATATTCACCTACTTCATGTAAGTTCCACAGTTTAACAGAAATCAAAAGAATTTGCCATACAATATTAGTCTTTTTTCATGTTTAACAACAAAACTATTTAAAATTACAGTATAATATCTGAACTTTAAATTGTTTCTCTTTTCAGCTTCAGAACAAGAAACAACATGAAAGATGAGTCCATTTATGGCCCCGAAACACAATCTTGTTATAGAACACTATTTCCTGCTATTACCGATTTAGACAGGCCATTTAAGTGGGTTATGCCATGGTAGCAACCACCTGTATCTCAAGATGTATTTAATTACAGTTCCAGAGAATGTAATATATAGTACTAAAAGACTTTTTGCTATTTTCATGACTGCATTATACATGTCATATTATATACAATTGCATTTTTTGTTTCCATTAAATAATTTCACTGGCATGGATATCACTTTAAAAGCGGATAAAGATGACAATATTTTTCTTCATTCATCTCAGAAACCTACAATCTTAACAGAGCCTGTAAACCTTTTTTTCATAGCTACTGTATTTGTAGGACACATTTATGCATAACTAACTAATGGCAATAGAGAGATAATATTGTTTTTGAAACAGTATTGAATTAACATAAAGTTTTAATGGGAGAACCAGTGTAAAGTAAGAAGTATGAAAACTTTGCAAACACACAGGACAATAGTTTTAGACATTTGCAAAAAAAATGTATAACTGTGCACCCTTTCTGTTTTGTGATGGCTTTCATTTTCACTGTCAGGGGAAACTCTTAGCAGGAGTGTGAACTGGACCAAATGTAGGTCTGTTTTCAAGGACATCAGTTTTACCCGGCACACACACACACACACACACACACACACACACACACACACACACACACACACACACACACACACACACACACATATATATATAATTTTTATTTATTTTTTTATTGTGGAGGGAATAAAATTATTACATTGGCAGGAAAAGGAATAAAAAAAACTACAATTATTACTACAGAATTGATACAAGTGTGGAAAGGAAAGAAATTATCTTATTCACATCTTTATTTATAGTTTTATAAAAAAAATTTTAGGAAGTCTGTGTCTTTTTTTGTGGCGTTGTGGGTCGATCAGTCTCTAGTTGAATGTGGCATACTGGGGGATTCATTCTCCATGATACAGTACACACTGTTACACACTGTTGATAAGTGTCTCCTTTCTGAATCTTTTTACACTGTTATTAAACAGTTTCTCAAGACAAACTCTGATAATAGAGTCAACAGACTGTACGAGTTTACAATAGTGTAGGAGTTTAGGGAGCAAAGGCCACTAGAGGGCCTCAGCAAACTTCCAAAGAAGCAAAATGACTTAACATTAGGATTATATATATATATAATATTAACTTAATTACAATTCTACAAAACCAAGATAAAATGACATTTACATTTGAACAAAAAGTGGCATGTCCAAAATTATTCATACCCTTTGCAAACTGTCACAGGCCCCGTTTACACGAAGGGAAAACGCAGATATTTCCCTGCGGTTTGGCCTCTCATTTACACGAAAACCCCGTTTTTATCACAGAAAATGATTATTTCTAAAAACTCCGGCCAAAGTGGATAACTTAGAAAACGCCGTTTTCACGTTGTAGTGTGGACTGTGAAAACGGAGGCTTTTGAAAACGATGACGCATATTTATAGTCATGTGACGCATATTGTACCAATAGATATCTATGTTTACACCAGTAATTGTGCCTGTGCTATTCACACACTGCTGCTAAAGAGATTTACCTTGTACACTCCTCAAATTACAGTCCTAAAATGATGACGGAAAATTTACTCACAGTTGCTGTCCTGCAAAACATGACGACAACTGCTTTTCTTCAGATAAAATATGAATGAGCGCGATATAGACGCGTCAGTGGATAATGAGATATTTCCGTAAATTATCCCGCCAGAAGAATTGCGTGAAAACTTATTACGTCTGTATAATTTTGGAGGCTTTACGCATGCGCAGTAAGGCGAATTTGTATGAAGGTATTTTTGGTGCAAAACTACTGAACACATGTGCGAGCGGAATTTGTAGCTGTAGAGCATACCCACACATGTGTATCAATAAATTTGAAGTCACAGAGAAAATTTTTTTAGGAGTTGTAAACTTGTAGATTTTTTTCCTCTCCTACAAACACAACACAACAGTTACACCTTCACACATTCTTCACTGCAGGTGCACAAATCCGATTCTACGAATCACACATGAAGAAACTCGTACGCTCACATTTTTTGTACAGTTGCTGCAGTGAATATGGTGCAAAACGCATTCGCACACCCGTATCAAAAATGTGAAGTCACGGACAAATTTTACACACCCGCAAATTAATATGTGAATCCATACAATGAGAGTTGCAAACTTGTAGAATATCTGATCACAAATGCATTACTTTTCTTGGATAGTTTTCTAACATAATCGCAAGTCCAATTACTACAACTGCTTGAATCTGCTGCTACGAGTCTCAAACGCAGATTTTTCGCCTTCAAATGACAAGTTCCGCGCGCTCTCACTTTTGCACCATATACTCCGTGAAATGTGGAGCAAAAGTGATTTGTGCATCTGTGAGGCAGCGGCAGGCAGGCCCTGTTCAGAGAGCAGAGAATTTCGGCCAATCACCGCGCTGGCGATGTGAAGGACCAATAAAGGTATGCTTTTTTCTTATCTCCCCCCTGCAATCATTCACCGTTATACATTTGTTTAAGTAGTTTTAATATGTGCGCTGGTCGTCTAAGTTGGTAATCATTGTTTCTTAGTTGGGTTAATTAGCCTTTATTATTTCCTAACGTATCTGTACTGTTAAGTTTGCTATTCAATCGTCTCATAATTAAAGATACTCTCATATTAAACGATGTAAGTTATTCCTTATATTCTCTTCTGCTTTACCTTCTAGAAAAATGACAGAACAGTCTCATATTACATCAAATGTGTAACGTAACAATGTTTTTCTTTCTTTTGGTTTGGTTTGTTTTTTATTCTTAAACTATGTAAATAGTGATTTTATATTTCATGGAACACCAATTTGCAGTAATTTTGGATTTAAAACATGCTTTAAATCGTATTGGCTTTATATAATGTTAATTAACCTGCTCTGTGACTCACTGCAGCTTCCAATTATGCCTACTGGGCAAATAAAATACCTTTACTTTACTATGGTAACGTTATTCCTATAGGCCTAAATGTTACCATCCACCAAAAACAAACCAAACCAAAAGAAAGAAAAACATTGTTACGTTACACATTTGATGTAATATGAGACTGTTCTGTCATTTTTCTAGAAGGTAAAGCAGAAGAGAATATAAGGAATAACTTACATCGTTTAATATGAGAGTATCTTTAATTATGAGACGATTGAATAGCAAACTTAACAGTACAGATACCCCAGCAAACACAAAAACGTATTAAAAACGTTTTTTTCACGTTGTGAAAAGGTTGTGATAACGTTTTTTTCCGACGTATTTAATACGACAAATGTCGGGTTTTTTAAACGTTATAAATACGTTTTTTTCACAACGTTGTAAAAACGTTTTTATCACGTCTGTATGTCTCCTTCGAACGTTTTAAAAACGTACTTACCACGTCCAAACTGGTACTTAAAATGCCATATTAAATCTGAATATTGATCTTAATACCAGCACTTTTTTACATTACATCTTACTTGTACCGTTGCTGACATCATCGATTTTATAAGCCTATTAAGATATGTAGGCCTAATAACTGATACTACACACAAATTTTGTCACTCATCATATTTATTCACAAAATATAAAAATATGACACCTAAACAAGACAAATGCATAAACATATAACAAAATGGTTTCAAATAAAGTACAACATATGAAAATTATGTAATGCCTGGCAAATTTGAATATAAGCACATTAACAAAGTTCAAGAAATTTCAGGGCATATATATTTTAACAGAAAAAAGCAGAATTGTTTTTGCAAAATGTAAAGCATTTCATTTCAACTAGTTACAAATTATTTTATAGCAGTTATAATAATCAGTCATATTGCAATCTTATTACTCGTTTGCACTAAAACTATTGCTTATATTTTTAGGTATGTTTTAACACAAATTACAGGTATATGACATCCAATTTAGAACGTGTTTAATGTTTTACAATGGTTATTATTTTTCAATAAATAATATTTAATAATACTGACATACCTGATTTAGAAAAATGTATGTTAGCGATTTTTCAGTGCTTTCATTGCAGGTTACATTGTTGTGCCAGTAGGTGGTAGCAAGAGACTGTCTTAATGAGTTAGTTAGAAAAACATTCATTCAGTGCTGATTCATTCAGTTGCTGAATTCTGTGACCCACCAAATTATATGACTCTAGTACAGAGGGTAAGTTACGAACATGAAAACAATATATGGTTATTGTAGCAATTCTATGGTAACCACAAATTAACATTGTTTTTGCTACAAAACATAGTTTTAACTATGGTTACACTAATGGTAATCAATACGGCAAAAAAAGGTTTTAGGGTTTGGGTTTAGTAGTAGGTAAAAAAAAAAAACTTTAATGTATAAGAGCAATTAACATTCATATCCTAAATAAGGCACATTCCCTATTCTTGCAATATTTGTGTTCATGTTCCTGAGTAATATCTGCATGCACCAAATACTGAGAACAAATAGTAGAGAGCAATCCATATGAAAAGTCTGGTGTGGAAGGTGGATCTGGAACTTATGTCCAGATTGACACAGCATCTCTTGTTTATCTGTCTTCACAAACTGCCCTGAAATACAATTTAAACATCAACAATGATTGTTATAAATATAACACAAGTATCTTATATTCACAGTGCTCAGTACTTTTTTTTTTATATCAACTTGTTTTCTCATTACATACACATACCAGGTTAAATTTTTTTTTTTTGATATTTAGTTGATATATATTTTTTTAATTAATAAACGGTAGTGTATGTTTTAGGTTTTACTTTCTATTCAGATGGTTCATAGCACTTTGGAGATGCTCTTCAACAGGAGGTCCGCTCCAACTTTGCAGAACTGCCATCAGCAATGAAGAATCTAACGTTAAGAACATAAACAATTTGTCACAGAGACAACATACGTAATATACAACGTCAGGTTTATTAGAAATAAACAAACTAGAATATAGATGAAATGCAGAAAAGAGAACAATATTAAGAATATACAAATTTAGTAATCCTCATACAGTGTCACTTACAGTATGTTTGGACGTCAAAGCCTTCTTAAAATAACTAATAAATAACTTAAGGTTACATCTGACGATCTTGAAATACAATATTTTTTTAGCGCGATCAAAACGTGTTTGTAAATTGTTTTAGCTAATTTTTAGGCTCCGTGTAACGTTAACTTATGTGACCTCACCGATAAAAAATATCGTTCGTTTTCTTCCATTCATCCATTGACAAATTGCCAGCAATATTTACAAAACTATAAAAACCTGTCATCTAAACATAAAATGTGATTAAAAGCGAAAACTTTATTAAATAAGAGCTAAAGTCTATAGCTACGTTACCCTACGTTAGCCTAATGGTTGAGATGCTAACGGACTTTTTCAGAAGACACTAAACCATTTCTTTAAAGTATGTATTCAACAGAAACGTGTCTATTACATGTAAGAAAGTGTTAGAAACAGTTGTATGTATTATTTGTGTAATTTTAGGGACAAAACTTACCTAAAAACAGTGTGACAGGCGGAGATCTGCTCTGCTTGTTGGCTGAGTTGCTGCTTGTTTCCATGGTAACTACTAACCGCTCCAGTTTAAATGCAACTGAAAAGTTCGACGTGCATGCCCGTTTAAAAATGCAGCGTTTACATAAATACATACATGAAGTACAACGTTACATACAGATGGATTGAATTATCAGAATGATAGATAAAATGTCCTGAAACATGATGACTTTTTGTGTAAGTGGATAGACCAAATGTAGGTAATCAAACTGTAAATGGAATAGCTTTAGAATATGTATTTCTTTCTTTCTTTCTGTCTTTATTTAACACATTAAAAACAAACGTACAGTTGTGGCACGATAGTAATTTACTGTCATAATTATATATATATATAGGCTATATATGGGGATTTGTCTTTACTATTACTCAGTCACTGAATTGCTGTTATTTTTATTTTACTGATATTTTTACACAAACAGAGGTTTTTTGCAAGGTTGTATTTGGGTACTTTCATAACGTTTTTAAAACGTCTTATTCCAACGTGCATATTACGTTATTTTAACACCTGGATAAAACGTCCCTCGAAAGTTGCAGTTTGGTCTGGTTTTATTTTCGTAGTAGACAAACGTGATATTTACGTTTTTTTGACTACCTAAAGAAAACGTTCGTGTTTGGTATTTTTACAACGTTTCTAAAACGTTTTATTTTGGTCACATTATTTTTTTATTTTAAAAAACGTTTTAAAAACGTTTTTAAAACGTTGTACTACAACATTACCTAATTACAACCAAAATACAACGTTGTGGAAAGTTGTAAAAACGTTTTGTGTTTGCTGGGACGTTAGGAAATAATAAAGGCTAATTAACCCAACTAAGAAACAATGATTACCAACTTAGACGACCAGCGCACATATTAAAACTACTTAAACAAATGTATAACGGTGAATGATTGCAGGGGGGAGATAAGAAAAAAGCATACCTTTATTGGTCCTTCACATCGCCAGCGCGGTGATTGGCCGAAATTCTCTGCTCTCTGAACAGGGCCTGCCTGCCGCTGCCTCACAGATGCACAAATCACTTTTGCTCCACATTTCACGGAGTATATGGTGCAAAAGTGAGAGCGCGCGGAACTTGTCATTTGAAGGCGAAAAATCTGCGTTTGAGACTCGTAGCAGCAGATTCAAGCAGTTGTAGTAATTGGACTTGCGATTATGTTAGAAAACTATCCAAGAAAAGTAATGCATTTGTGATCAGATATTCTACAAGTTTGCAACTCTCATTGTATGGATTCACATATTAATTTGCGGGTGTGTAAAATTTGTCCGTGACTTCACATTTTTGATACGGGTGTGCGAATGCGTTTTGCACCATATTCACTGCAGCAACTGTACAAAAAATGTGAGCGTACGAGTTTCTTCATGTGTGATTCGTAGAATCGGATTTGTGCACCTGCAGTGAAGAATGTGTGAAGGTGTAACTGTTGTGTTGTGTTTGTAGGAGAGGAAAAAAATCTACAAGTTTACAACTCCTAAAAAAATTTTCTCTGTGACTTCAAATTTATTGATACACATGTGTGGGTATGCTCTACAGCTACAAATTCCGCTCGCACATGTGTTCAGTAGTTTTGCACCAAAAATACCTTCATAAATTTGCTGTTTTCCTACGTTTCAGTGTGGATGAGAAACTTTTGGAAAACGCTTGGAAACGCTAGTGTGGACGGAGAGCGTTTTAAAATGAAAACTCCGTTTTCAAATGTATCCGGATTAATGTAAACGTAGCCACAGTCTATGAGGAAATCTAAAGTGATACCATTCCAAATAGTCCAAGCTGTTCTAAAGCATCCTAATTATCCGGATTCATTGGGAACAGCTGTTTTAATCAACTCAACAGGTGAAAAACAGAAGCTCTCTGCTGTTGGTTTGTGGACAGTCATGGCTAATAAGACAGGAGCTCACTGAGGACCTGCGGCTGCACATTGTGGCTGCTCACAAGTCAGGAAAGGGCTATAAGACCATATCTAAATGTTTTGAAGTTGCAGTGGCTACAGTGCAAAGTACTATTAAAAAATAAAAGATGTTCCGAAGCCAAAAGAGACACCTGTGATGGCCAGGAGGATAGTGAGGTTAGATTCATCCATATCTGAAATTAAGGTGAGTTGACAATCAACAACAAGAAAAGAAAGCTTCAGGCCACAAACAGATATCGGAATAGTGGCAACTGATTTGTGCTGTTTAAAAAGGGAGTTTTGTTTTCTTTACCAAATGTAATGTCCAGTTTGTTGCCCAGATTGAGGTGCTTCATTGTGCAGTTGTATTTATGTCCCTCATGTAGCTCTTTTTCACTGATCACCAAACTTTTCCTCATCTGGTAAGTTCCGTCTCCATTGGACAAAATCTCTCCTCCTGTGATCTGATCATCATCCACAAGCTGACCATCTCTGAACAGGGTCAGGTTAATGTGACGGGGGTAAAAACCAGTGGCCAGACAGCTGATCTGAAGCCCTTGTGAGTCTGGGAGAATCTTCCTAATGAGTCTAACTCTGGGTTTCACTAGAAAGGATGAGAAGTGTTACTGCTGTTAAACTTTTTGCATCAGTCATGAATTGTCAGTTTGGGTTTTATCTATTTATTCTTCTAGTAATTCTCTCACCTTTTCTCATCACATTGTTCTTTTTCAAATTCAGATATCGCCTCAGAACTTTAATGCACATAGGATGGTAAATATTTTCATACATAAACCTTAAACGAAGCCATTTTAGTTGGTCCCATGTTACCACCCATGGCATTTTTATCTCAATATCAGTTTTTTTTCATGTCAAAAGTGAACTCCTCCATATTTTGTCCATGGAAACCATCCCAGAAATGAAGTGGACCTGGTTTATCATCGTTCAACAATTCACATCCAACAAGTCTCTGAAGAACTTGTACACCTTTAAGAATGGAAAGAACCCAAGACACATTATCATATTCACATAATCAACAGATTATCATAAGATTATTCTTTTTAGTACATGTAGCTTTCTTGCTTCTACATCTAAATTGTTCAAGGAAATAACAATAGAACCTACATCTGTTATTAAATGTTGTGTTTTAATACTGCTATGTAGACTATCTCTCTCACCTTCTGTGTGATTTAAGTGTTCCTTAATATAAAATGCTCGCTTTTTCATTCCGTAATACATATCACGAAAAACAGTATCCCCATCACTTTGCTCTTCATCATGGTACTTTGGGTCCCTCACACTGCGATGTAAAACACTCCATGTGATTGAGTCATAATATCCTATTTGCACATCATCCAACATTAGGACAGCACTGAACTCAGGAAATGGTGTCTGTCCAACTATATATGTTGCAAAAAGTGTCAGTGAGTGAGAACCTGTGGATACACAAGGACAAGAACACAATATAGGGTCTTAAATTAGACAATTTCTAGAATATTCAAAATTAATATCTAGATTTAACAAGCATTTATTCATTCATTCATAAGTCAGAAACATTATTGTAAACCTGAGCTGTTCTCATATTTCTCCTTTTCTGTTGAATGTCACACTGTTTTCACTTTTTCTAAACCTATTCAAAATCTGGAAACAAGCAAAGTTAGCTATTACTTAAGACAGAATATGAAAATGAAGTTAAAACTATTAGTTCTGTTTGTGTAAGATGAATTCAAAGACAAGTCATAAAGACAAGAGTTTTTAACCATAAGATGAACTACATACATCATCAGCAAACTTATGCTTAAGAAAATGGGGTATGAAAAAAAATAGTACAAGATAATGTATACAGTTGTGTCAAAACATCTTAAGATTCTATATATATAAATATACATATATATATATATATTTTACTGATAAACGAGACGAAATACGGATTAAGAAAATTATATTTGAAATTCATATAAAAATATGCTGGCCTAAGTTGTTTTAACTCATTTGTGATCATTACACATGTATCAATGGACTTATTCATAAAACAAAAACAATAGAAAAACAGTAAATTAACTTGCCTGCATTGACTACTGCCAAAAATGCCAAAAGATACACAAGCAAGAGCATTTTAGTTAATTAATCCTGGTCTACAGACGTCTTTCTTTGAACGTTATTGTCAAGTGAACCTTAACACGAAGTCAAAGTTCATTTGGCACAATCTCAGCACGGAAGAAAGTAAAGTGTTTCACTTGAGGAAGACATTCAACAGGGTGTGAGACAGAACAAGCAATACAGCCTAAACAATAATAAGATACATTTTATTAATGAACAAATAAAAAAATAAAAATACAAAAGTTTTTAACTGAGCCTAATTACATTGTTGACAGTGCTTCTAACTGAATTGAGCAAACCACAGTAAAGTGGTAAATAGCTGAGTTCACCAATAGCCAGCAGAGGGACACACTAGCCTGATAAATGCAAATCTTCTTTATAATACACTGAACATATGTTCTTTGCAGGAAGTGCAAATATGAGGATGTCAGTCACTGTGCTTACTAGGCTGATATTTTCACAGTACAGTGCCTAGTTTAAACACTCTTTACCACAGTGGTAAACCCCAAAACTTCAACATTATGTAACAAAGGTCATATAAATTCCAACATAGCAGAACATGAAACAATTCTCATGCTTTTTTTCACCTTCCCCCTTTCAGATATAATATATTGCTTAATTTCAACATAGTTTACCCTTCCCATAAAATCATGTGCAAGGCATGATTCACTTACCAACACAAATGGATTAACTAAACATCTATTTTACAAATGTAGGTGGATTGATTATGGTGAAATTAGGTTGTGACAAAATATTCAACAACTGGGTGAACTAGAATTAAGAATTAGGTTTACATGTAACATGAGACACACAACCCCAGTGAACTGCAAATCATTAACTTTTCTGTGATATGCTTTGTCTTAAACGTAAAATAAAAACGACCGACTTTAGTTTTTTATTGAGCACTTAGGTGTGTCATATAATACTAGATGTGTCAGGTGTTCATAGCCCACAAACTCCTGTGTCATTGCCACACAACAGAAGATGGCTCTGATTCAATTACATTTATGTAATAGCTCAATTACAAATGTATTTCTTTAGCTCTAGTATAGTGCGGGCAATGTCCAAGCTTATCAATTTGTTTTCCTGGAAAACGCATAGTGGCAAAAAAAGTATACCTTGATTGCACTGCAATTGCTTTAAATAAAAGTGTCTGAAAAATGCATATAGTGTAAATTGTTAATAATAATAATAATCTTATTTTTGAGGATAAAGTTTGAAGTGTTCTCCTTTTTGCAACTTTCCAGCATCTCAGAGACTCCAAAAAGACATCCACAGAAAACAAAGAACAAATATTTTTCACGTTCCATCTTGTGCTGAAGCAGAAATAAGATAGATAAGATATACATGTTATAATGTTTATTAAGTTGATGAAATAAGTGTTGGAAAAGTAAACAATATTTACAAAAATGTTTATCACTTACTAAAGTAGTAAAAATTGAAGTTTACTTACTTGGAGTCTGGACATAATGACTCTGTGGATTCCTGGAAACTGAACCTAAATGAGAATAAAGCAGATACACACTTATACCATAATAAAGTTTAGAACATTACATAAATTTTCTTTTTCACTAAAGAACCAAGTATTTTTCTGTTACTTTAACAGTCTAGTTGTATATCAGATATTTTTTCCTTTGGTGCCTCTCTACCTAACATTTACCAGCAGATCGTCTCTTCCTCCATATGATGAGTGCAGTTATGATGCAAATGGCTGCCAACATGAATACCAGCACACTGAAAACTACAGCTGGACTGAAGAATCCTGGGTCAGATTCACCCACATCTGAAATTAGGATGAAGTGATTAAAAAGAAGAAAAGAAAAATGTAAGCTACAAACAGATGAAGTTAGTTTTGTTGTTGCTGTTATTAAACCTAATGTTGAATTTAATTTCCAAAGAGGCATTTTACTTGTTAGTTCTCTTTACCAAATGTAATGTCGAGTTTGTTGTCCATATTGAGGTGCTTCATTGTGCAGTTGTATTTATGTCCCTCACGTAGCTCTTCTTCACTGATCACCAAACTCTTCCTCATCTGGTAAGTCCCGTCTCCGTTGGGCAGAATCTCTCCTCCTGTGATCTGACCATCATCCACAGGCTGACCATCTCTGAACAGGGTCAGGTTAATGTGACGCGGGTAAAAACCAGTGGCCAGACAGCTGATCTGAAGCTCTTGAGAGTCTGGGAGCATCTTTTTCATGAGTCTGACTCTGGGTTTCACTATGGTGAAGGATGAGAAGTGTTACTGTTGTTAAATAGCTGAGTTAATTGCATAAGTCATTCATTTATTATAATCATGTTTCATATGGTATTCAGAGGCACATTCTCTGTCAACACAGCTGCCTGGGACATGTTTTTTTCTTAATCATACATTAATTAGGTTGAATTTCTCACCTTTTCTCAGCACGTTGTTCTTTTCCATGGTCAGGTACCTCCGCAAAGTTTTAATGCAAATAGGATGATAAACATTTTCATACATGAAGTTTTCGTGAACCCGTTTTAGTTGGTCCCATGTTATCATCCACGGCATTTTTATCTGGATAGCATGTTTTCCTATGTCAAAAATAAACTCCTCCATATTTTGTCCACCGAAAGCATCCCAGTAATGAAGTGGGCCTGCTTTATTACTGCTTAGCAGTTCACATCCAACAAGTCTCTGATGAACATGTATACCTTCAAAAAAATGAAAAAAGTTCATATTAATTATCCTCAATAACATAAAAGCTACATGCGTTAATAAATGTTGAGTGTGTGTTACTACTGATATGTAGACTATATCTCTCACCATCTGTGCGATTTTGGTGCTCCTTAAGATAAAAGGCTCGATCTTTCATGTCATAAAACATATCACGAAATACAACACCAGCATCACTTCGTTCCTCATCATAGTATTTTGAATCACTGTAGGAGCGATAGACAGGTATCCACGTGGTTGAGTCATAATACAGTAATTGCAGATCATCCAGCATCACCACAACACTGAACTCAGGAAATGGTGTTTGTCCAACTATATATGTTGCCAAAGCCATCAGTGAGTGGGAACCTGTGGATACACAAGCATATAATACTAGTGTCAAATTTGATCATTACAACATCAATGGAAAGCTTATTTAATCAGCTTTTTTCAATTTCAAAAACCCTTATGACTGGTCACATATGTGACCCTGGACCACAAAACCAGTCTTAAGTCGCTGGCGTATATTTGTAGCAATAGCCAAAAATACATTGCATGGGTCAAAATTATTGATTTTTCTTTTATGCCAAAAATCATTAGGAAATTAAGTAAAGATCATGTTCCATGAAGATTTTTTGTAAAATTCCTACTATAAATATATCAAAATGTAATTTTTGATTAGTAATATGCATTGCTAAGAACTTAATTTGGACAACTTTAAAGGTGATTTTCTCAGTATTTAGATTTTTTTGCATTCTCAGATTCCAGAATTTTAAATAGATGTATCTCGGCCAAATTTTGTCCTATCCTAACAAACAATATATCAATAGAAAGCTTATTTATTGAGCTTTCATGCGATGTATACATCTCAGTTTTGTTAAATTTAACCTTATGACTGGTTTTGTGGTCCAGGGTCACATATTTGTAAATGTCAAAGTGTTTGAAGCAGAACTATTATTGCAACGCCGGGACTTTTATTTTGACATCGCTAGAACCCAGCGCCTGAGCAGAAGCTCACCCAGTCTTATCAGTCTATCAAGTCAAGTACTGCACAGACAGACAATAAATAAATGTGTGCTCATTACAGTCAATGCTTTAATCCAACACTAAATCATACGTAAAGTTATAGACTAACGTTACTAAATAACTAAATTTACGCATGACTTTACAATTGTTCAGAAGTTACAGCTTTTTAAATTAATTGCTTAGGCAGTAAACAATCTAACCCAGCATTTTCCGAAAGAAAGACTCCTAAACGTCATTATTCCCCAAAAACATAATCAGCAAAACCAAGATTTACGTTAGCGCACAGACATTTAAAAACATATCTGTAACTGTGCACAGTATATGGTTAATATATACAGTATAACGTTAGCAGCACTAACTCACCTGCGTTAACGACGGGCCAAAATGACAACATACACACAAGCATGAGCATTTTCTCAAATAATTAACGCCGGCGGTTTAGAAAGTGAGGCGAACTTTTAAAAGTGTACTCTTATCGTGGTTGTCCGTTAACAGTTTGTTGTTATTCTTCTTCGTTTTTGGCGTATAACAAGCAAGTTACTGCCACCTGTCGGTGTGCGTGTAGTATCATGGCTTCAGTGATATCAGTTTCACACCAACAGCACAGATTTCCAAACCAAACAGACCTGATTCCACTCATCGGCTTGTTAGTAGTAGAGAGTCCAAGACCTGAAACTGGTGTGTGTCAGGGAGACATACAAAATGTGTACCGTAATGTGTGCCTCTGGGAACAGAATTGGGAACCACTGTCTTATTTAAAATTGTGTTTTTGTAATAGCATGGGGCATTCTTAGCCAAGTCCTAGCCATTTACAGAACGTTTGTGCAGTCTTTGCAAACAAATATGGTATTGTTTTTTACTTTTTTTTAAATTAGCCTATTTATTTTAATACCAATGTTGGAAACACAACCTGTACAAAACCTACCTGTATCCAATCATACTTATTCATTCTTTTATTTGTGGAGGCAATACAATTATTACATAGGCAGATTTTAAAATTAGACACTGCATTTTATCTGATATCCATCTTGTCAACTCTTCTAATAGCCCAAGAGGCACACAGAGGCATGGGATAAACATGAGCAGAGTTTATAGAATAATATTAGTTGTATCTTTCTTAATTCATGAATTCATCTGACCTGCACAGTTTTAAAGTCCCCATGAAATCAAAATGGAAGATTTTTTTTTTTTACTTTTAGTATGAATATGCTAGCCTTCAGATTATTTTAAGATTACTGTGTTTCAAAACAATGACAAAATTCACATTTACAAGACATATACATTCAGAATTTACAGTCTCTTCTGTCAATATGGATCAATGATTTTGATGACACTTCAGCTGCACTTCAGCTTCTCATCAAACTTCTGTCCAATCAAATGCCTCCGGAATACGAAGCTAGAAAGAAGTCTGGTTTTGTGCCTTCATGCAAACCACCGCACATGCTAGCATGCTAACACATTGCACTATGCAGAATGGTATAGCCTATTTTAAAGCGAAATTAGTGATATTGTGGCTGCCATGCTGTCAAATGCGACTTAATGGCTCTTGTTACAAAGTAAGTCTGCTATTTAATTTTCTGCTATTGCGCTGATAAGTCTTTGTATAAAAAGCTGTATACATCTATTATAATGCCATTTTGAATTATTTTAAGGATGCTCTCCCACTTTCTTGTTCCATAAACACCTGTATGGTGCAATAAATAGCACACTACTACACTGAGTAGACTAAGTTTAAGTGCCTGGATTGATGACAGCTTAAATGTATTCACTTTATGGTTCTGCTCCTTTGCAGTCTGCTCCCCTTTTGACCTGTAAACATCACTGATTGATATTTTATGAATATTTGCATATATTTCTCATCTACAGGACAAAGGTCTTTGTTGGTCTCTTTCTAAAAACCTTTCAATGCTTAGGTTTGTGCCATTTCAACACGATAGTGAAAACAATAAAGTTCAGGAATATTGACTTCTAAGCAGTGTTATACAGCACTAGATGTGTCAGATGTCCTGTTGCCAGAGGGCAGAATCTCCCATGGCACTGTTCATAACATAACAGACAAAAGTAGCTGATTCATGCATGCATGATGACTTAAGTTTTACTTGCAAAAACCATGTGCATATCTGTAATACCATATAAAGCATACAAAACAGTGTCAAAATAATTCACTATTATACAAACATTGCACAACAATACAGCAGGAGATAATGTTCTTAAACAATATTATGATTTCAGGCCAAACAGGCTCAAATATTTATGTTGCATACCATACACTATATTCTTTTATTCAGTGTCTATATTATATTTCTTTTTTTTTTTTTAAATCAATATAATTGCTTCTCATTATTATAACAAAACGTAAATGACATCCACCAAGCAAATTGCTTAGGCTTTTAAAGTTTTTCAAGTATTAGACTTGTTTTTTATGTTTCATCTTGCAAGGAAGCTGAAAGAAAAAAAAATCTTAATCTTTTTTTATGTTCAAACTTAAGCCTGAAAAAAAAGTTAATTCATATTACTCCATAAAAATAGTGTACTTACATGGAGTAAGGGAGTAATCACTCACTGACGTCTTAGATCCTTGTCCTGAATAAAAATGACACAATTAAACCAGGATGAATAGCAACACTACAGAAACATGAAACTGCATACACTGAACTCTGAAAGAGTGTCTTGTTTTTTTATTTTGCATTTACAGAAGACTTACCAGCAGCACATCTCTTCCTCCATATGATGAGTGCAGTTATGATGAGAACAGCCACACACATGAACACCAGCAAACTGAAAACTACAGACAGACTGAAGGATCCTGGATCAGATTCAGCCACATCTAAAATTTGGTAGAAGTAGTAGAAGAAGAGGAAATCAGTAAAATACAGGCAAATGCTATTTTTGTTGCTGTTGTTATTAAACATTATGTCGAATTTAATTTCCAAAGGGACATTTTACTTAATTGTAAATTTTTCCTCACCAAATGTAATGTCTAGTTTGTTGTCCAGATTGAGGTGCTTCATTGAACAGTTGTATTTATGTCCTTCACGTTGCTCTTCTTTACTGATCACTAAACTCTTCCTCATCTGGTAAGTTCCGTCTCCGTTTGGCAGAATCTCTCCTCCTGTGATCTGATCATCATCCACAGGATGACCATCTCTGAACAGGGTCAGGTTAATGTGACGGGGGTAAAAACCAGTGGCCAGACAGCTGATCTGAAGCTCTCGAGAGTCTGAAATTGTTTTTCTTATGAGTCTGACTCTGGGTTTCACTACAGAGAAAGATTTGAAGTGTTACTGTTATTAAGTTGTTGGGTTCATTGCATCAGTGATTCATAAAGCGTTTAACGACATACATATTTGTCAGTTATGTTCTTTTCTGTACTTTCTATTAATTCTAATATTTCTATTTATTCAAGTAATTTTATTATTCTCTTACCTTTTCTCATCAGATTGTTCTTTTTCATGACTAAATATCGCCGCAGAACTTTAATGCAGATAGGATGATAAACATTTTTATACATAGACATTAAATTAAGCCATTTTATTTGGCTCCCTGTTACTGTCCATGGCATTTTCTTCTGGATATTGTGTTTTTCCATGTCAAAAGTGAACTTATCAATATTTTGTCCACTGAAACCATCCCAAAAATGAAACAGACCTGGTTTACCATCATTCAACAGTTCACATCCAGCAAGTGTCTGATGAACATGTACACCTTCAAATAAACAGAAACGTTTTTAAGACACATTATTCATACCACAACATAAAATGTAGTGAGCTGAAAATCAATATACTAGACTTTTTATGTCTTTTCCATTTAGTACTTATAACATTCTTGCTTCTACATCTAAAACTTTATAGAAACAACAATAAACACATAAACATGGCTTATTAAATGTTTCATGTTATAATAATACTATATGTGACCCTGGACCACAAAACCAGTCATAAGGGTGAATAAATAAGCTTTTAATTGATGTATGGTTCGTTAGGATAGGGCAATATTTGGCCGAGATACAACTATTTAAAAATCTGAAATCTGAGGGTACAAAAAAATCTAAATATTGAGAAAATCGCCTTTAAAGTTGTCCAGATGAAGTTCTTAGCAATGCATATTATTCATCAGAAATGAAGTTTTAATATATTTACAGTAGGAAATTTACAAAATATATTTATGAAAATTGATTTTTACTTAATATCCAAATGATTTTTGGCATAAAAGAAAAATCAATAATTTTGGCCCATACAATGTTTTTTTGGCTACTTAAGACTGGTTTTGTGGTCCAGGGTCACATATATGGTATGGTTCTCACCATCTGTGTGATTTAGGTTATCTTTAAGATAAAATGTTCGCATTTTCATGATGTTATACATATAGTGAAATACAGTGTCAGCATCACTTTGCTCTTCGTCATGATATTTTGATTCACTGTGAGAGCGATAGACGGCTTTCCATGTGGTTGAGTCATAATATAGTATTTGCACATCATCCAACATCAGCACAACACTGAACTCAGGAAATGGTGTTTGTCCATCTAAATATGTTGCCAAAGCCATCAGTGAGTGAGAACCTGTAGACAGACAAGGACAAGCATGTAATAGTACATTTAACTTTTATATGTTTACACAAATACTTGACTTGACATGAGCAGACTTGACAGAAACAGACTTGACTTGCATGAGTAGACTTGACTTAGCATGGACAGACTTGGCTTGGCATGAAACTAGGGTGACCATACGTCCTCTTTTGCCCGGACATGTCCTCCTTTTTGGCTATAAAATTATGTCCGGGGGGATTTTGTAAAATATCATAAAATGTCCGGGTTTTTTTTATTTTTTATTTTTTTTTTACCTCATTTCACTGACCGTCATTAATTCAACACTTTAAATGCAGCCACTACCCACCAGCATTATTCTGAGGTACCTGCAGGTATGAACTGGCCACCGGGAGCACCGGGACATTCCCAGTGGGCCGATCACCGAAGCGAGGGAGACCTCCTCCATATTAGGCGCTATTTTAAATTATAGCGCATTCAAAACCGCAAATAGCCGAAAAGTGTGAAGCGGTGGGATCAATCACCCGCACAGTGCTGACGAACGCGCGCTGCGCTTCTGCCACGATGTACAGTGATAAACAGTGTAAGTTGCTTGATCCATTCAGATAACACACAGAATTGTGTTATAGGCCTACAGTCATGTGATATGAGAACATTAAAGGTTCTGTAAGTTCTGCTGGGCTGGCTGAAAACAGCCACGACATTGGAAACTGCATGATGAAGTAAAGTGGAAAATGCCAATAAATAATTACTGTCAAAACAAAATTATTACAAATTTCATAGTTTATTATTACTATTTAATTTTAAAAACCATATAACTAATGTGTTCTTGTGACCACCGTCTTACTACTAATATTCTAATCAATAATTTCTTTTAATTTTTAGTTGTAATTCGTTTTAATTGGAGTAAAATGTTAATTCAATAAGAGCCTGATTAAAGAATTAAATATGGGTCTTATATAAATTAGGTGTTTACTATACATAATAAAGTTCTTAAAGGGACAGTTTACCCAAAAATAAAAATTGTCATCATTTATTCAACATCATGTAATTTCAATAATTTCAATCCTGTATGAACTTTTTTCTTCTGTGTAACAAAGGAAGATACTTTGAGAAATTCAAAACTTTTTTGTCTATAGAGTAGAAATCAAGGGTAACCAAATATGTTTGGTTACATTATACAAAATATCTTTTGTGTTCCACAGAAGAAAGTAAGCCATACAGTTTTGGAACGACATGAGGGTGATGATTTTTATTAATGAATGTTTTTTTTTATTACATAATATATTAGCAACAAATTTCCTGCATTCTAGCTCAAAATCAATGCTTTACTGCATGCATTTCTCTGTGACAAAAATGTAATTAAGTTTGTTGCATTTGAATTCAGCAGTATTTATCATTATTTGTTTAAATCCTGTTTTATTCATTCATGTACTCCAATTAAAGATCCTATAACCCTGCTGAAATAAACAGCTTAAACCAGCCTTGGTTGGTTGGCCAGTTTAGGCTGGAAGTAGCTGGTTTAAGCTGGTCTTTTAGTTGGTGGTTTCCGAGCCTGACCAGCTAAGACCAGCCTGGCCAAGCTGGAAAAGTGGTCAAAACCCTTCTAAAACCAGCCTGCTGACCAGCTAAAACCACCCAACCACCACAGGCTGGTTTTAGCTGGGGGTTTTTTCACCAGGAAACCCAAGAAAACTTTCATGTGGAACTTGTGGGCCGGATGGGCTGAATTTGTCCAGGGCCGAATTTTAACCCCAGTCCAGCCCTGGGTACCTGTCTGATGACGTGAAAGACCCAATTGTCAAAACAATACAAAGAGGAACTGCGCTGCAAGAGCTGTGTGTCACTAACATGCCGAAACGCAAATGTAGTTTCACAGACAAATTGGAAAAAAAAAATGTTTTACAAGGCAATTCTTATTTAAGCATTTTATGTATTATTTATTTATGTTTGCATTAGGCCTGTATAAAGAAAAGACTAAGAGAGATGATATTTTTTACAGGGCAAATATAAGATTTAGTTCAAACAGAAAGAGAATTTAAATAAATGTGTGATTTCTAAAAGCGCCTTGGGGGGGGGGGTGTCCTCTTTTTGGATTCTCAGAATATGGTCACCCTAATGAAACAGAAACATGACTCACTAACAGCGGGTTACAACACAACATGAGGGCTATAGAGTACACAGATGGATCAAATTCACCAAATGACAACGATCACATGTGTTTTGGGTTTATTCTAACCTTTTCAATTCCAATAATGGCCACAAATCTGTGTTTTTAGTACAGTAAACACTTTTTTACTGTAGTCGCAATGTTATATTGACTAACATTTATGATAAAACACTGATAAAATCATATGTGCCCCCACTTTATTAGTTTTTAAATAGTATATAATTATGATCGACTTTATTCTTGAACAGATGGTGCTGTATTAAGCAGTATATAAAAAGCATTTCTGTTGCTAATAAAAACGTTTCTGAAATGTCTTGAAATGTCCGTTTTCAACTCTGCTCCTGACTTCAACTGGCTAATCTCTTTGACCACTGTGTAGCCATTCAAGTCGAACACACCTACAGATAGGGTCGCACATGACATGATCACATGAGGTGCAAGGAACACATGACAAAACAGGAACCGTAAATATGACTAAATAAAAGACATGAGAACAATGAACAGGACACAAAACCTAAACCCACATTACACCCCAATAAAGTTATTACCTGATACTTAAAGGTACAGTAAAATCTGAAAAACATCTTAAGATTGTATGCAACTTTGCTTCTCAAGTAAATTTGCAACGCGTGGAAATTCCATCTGGCCTAAACTGTTTCAAAAGGGTTCAATATAAACACATTCAAAATTATTATTAACTCACCTGCATTGATGACTGTCCATAATGACAACAGACACACAAGTAGTAGCATTCTCTCAGGTAAATAATCCGGTCTTCAGAACAGTCTTCGCTAAACAATATTGTTCCTCAGCAGCAATTCAAAGTTCATTTGGCACATTCTCAGAAGGGAAGAAAGTGAACTGTTTGTTTTTCCACCTACTTGTGGACAATGCAGGGCATGAGATAGAACAGACAACAAATACACCCTTTAAATACAAAATAGGCTAATAATTTAACATTCTACTTTTTGAAATACTATTTGAAAGGTTTGATGGAAGTGTAATCTTCCTGAAAAAGGGGAACATATATGTGTTATCGAACAGAAACAAACTTGCTGTGTTTCCCTAATCCTTTTTTTTTTCTTATAATACAGGGACATCACAATTATACAACCAACATATATACTAAAACTCACATGAACATTAATATCAAAAAATTAAGAGGTTTACCTGAAATAAGGGGAACATAGATGTGTTAATGAACAGACATGGACATTTGCTACGTTTCCCTCAATCTCTGTATTATTAGAGTGGGGGAGAGGAACTTGTGCACCTATTAATTCTCTTTGTTCTCCCCACCCCCTGCTGGAGCGTTTCAGTACTTATTTAACATATTAACTTTGAAATAACACTACTAAGAATAATCCTTTCCAGTCTTGGACTAGACAGCACACTGGATGTCAACAGCACCCACTACTGTTCTGAGTTCCATGCTGAGTGGTGCTAGCAATGCTTCGATTGATATTAATCCACTCAAAATGCAATTCATTAAGTTAAATTAAGGAATAGTGTAATGTTAAAGGAATGTTTAATAACTGACAAAAAGATAGTTTAATAAAGATAAACACATGCCAGTAAACAATCATTTTATTTCACTTTTTCTGAGTCTTAGTGTGCAAATCTCGAATCAAATCATTAATGTTTGCCAAGTCAGTGAATGCATTTTAAAAACTATTTGTGCAAAGTGGATTGTCTATTGGTGAACTGTCAACAAAATTCTAGCCATGGCAATATTAGTATGTAGCATATCAATTTCTTTCACAAGACTGATTTCTGACAAATAGTCGTCATTAGATTAGGAGAACTGACAGGGATCATATTTATACTTTTACATTTAGCTGTTTAATCTGCTGTTGGTTTTAAGTCCGTATTCACAGATATAGCCTGGAGTGATGCGCGGGTTGATCCAAAATTAGCGGGTGCCTGCGGTTACCCGCGGTTACAAGTCATCCAAAAATATTTTTAATGATATTCGGGACGCGGTCGGTCGGCCCCGCTGAAAAAAACAGCTAAAACCAGCCTAGGCTGGTTGGCTGGTATTAGCTGGTTTAAGCTGGTTTAAGCTGGAAGTAGCTGGTTTTAGCTGGTCTCCCAGCCTGGCCAGGCTGGTCAGGCTGGTTTTAGCTGGTGGTTTTCCAGCCTGACCAGCTAAGACCAGCCTGGCCAGGCTGGAAAAATGGCCAAAACCCCTCTAAAACCAGCCTGGCGACCAGCTATGACCAGCTAAAACCAGGCTGGTTGACCAGCTAAAACCAGCCAACCAGCCTAGGCTGGTTTTAGCTGTTTTTTTCACCAGGGGGGTCATTTGAAATAAAGATGCCAATTAAACCTTTGTAATTTATATAGTACTAGACGCAATTTTCTATTAAATACATAGACCTACACTTTATTGGCTGAATATTTACCTTTTGAATGTTGAGCGTTATTAGGGGAGAGCGGGGCACAACCTAACACTTTTTGAATTTCGCGGTTTATGTAAATCCACGTGGGGTTCAGAGTACAATTTTTTATCCACGTTATTTTCACACTTGTCTAGTACAAATATATCGCTTTGTTTCATATTTACAGTGTATACGTTTTTCGTTATTTACCTCAAAAGAAAGGAAGTGAAACGTGACAACATGCCCCGTAGGTGGGGTACATTGTAACATCTGAGGGGCACGCTGTAACACGACCATATGACAGCTTAAAATGTTATCTGATCGAATGAAAAAAGTATACACAACAAACTAAAATATTTTGTCAGTAAAATACATGTGTTAACTTTTTCAAATGAAGTAATGAGGTTTTTTTTTTAAAAAATAAAAATAATCTAATTTTGGAGTTTGACAATGAACATATCGCAACAATGCTTTGAACGGCCCTGATCGCAACACACAGCTGTACAGTAGTTCAAAACAAGGTGGACAAATAAATGAAACACATTTAGACATTCAGAAAAACACTCCACTCCCTCCACACACATCTCTCATAGACCATGACACACATAAACCAGCCAAAATGCTTTACATTTCTTGAAATAATAACATCTGAACATTAAACATTGATTGTCAGCCTTTATTCACCTGTTTCTTGTGGTTTCTTGTCAAAATCCTTAGAAGTCAATAGTGTAAATTGCACCGCTAATGTCAGAGAATAGCATAGTTTAGTAACAGCGGGGCATATTGTAACACAGTGTTACAACGTTCCCCATCTGCACGACCGGAGTTTAATACAAAGTCTTTTGCTGGTTTGCCAAGCATTAATAAACTATCTAAACTGATAAATAGCAAATTGGAGATTAAAATAAGAGCAGTTTTGTCTAATTTTAAATGAATACTAAAAACTGAAATGAAAAGTTTACTTCAGCCAGAAATGTACTTTTACTATGGTAAAATAAATATTCAGCGATATTGTAACGTTGCTGGAAGATACAAGGCGAAAGAGAATCTAGATGCAGTAGTTTATTGGAATCCGTGACAAAACAATAAAATCCAGAGGGAACAGGAACTCAGACAAGGGCAGAAACAACCATTACACATCTAACAACCGACAAGGCACAGAGGAAACACAAGGACTATTTATACACAGGGCAGAGGGAGAGATCTAATTGGAAACCGGTGGTAACTAACGAGGAAGTGGGTGTGGTCAAATGAGTGTCCATGGTGATAAACAAGGGAGCAGAGTGGCAGGGAGACAGTCAACAATGAGAGACAAAAACTACATAATAAAAGTCTTTAAACACAGACACAGAAACACAGGCTGCGTCCGAAATCGCCTACTCAATGAGTAGGTACTTAATTTCAATAAGTACTTACTTAACGAGCGCTAAAAGAGTACCTACTCAACAGCCAAATCTCGTTGAGTATGAATGGGCTCCAGATCTCATCCGCCATGTTTACGTTATCATGTGACCCATGACGTTATCACAAGCGCATCAATTTAAAAGATATGACCGACAGGTGATCTAACACCTGATTCCATCAGTAGCTTGTATTGTGACTTGTTTGGTATCTGCAACTTCAACAAAAATGTTTGCAATATCTGCACAACAGTCTGCACAAAGGAGACGTCGGGCAGCCATTAGAAGATCTCGCCTTTGGAGAAGACTGGTTTTATATTCTAAAAGTGTAAGTACAAATTCTTGAAAATTACCATTTACCACTATAGTATTGGCTGCACTATAATATTAATAAATAATTATTTTAATTTTCTTACTGAAAAGTATTTAAAATAAGCAAAATGTATTTTTTATTTGTATTATCATGAAATTGTATGCATGAATGGTAGACAAATGCAGCTGGTGTGAATACATAAATTTTCCGTCAAGCAATCAATTAATGCATGAATAATATATTTATATTTAACTTACAATGATAGGATGAACAAAAATGAGTAAACGGTATGAATAAATAAGTGAACAACACATGAAAGAAATCTTTATTCAAATGTATCATTCTAACAAACTGTAACATATTTACAGGTGATCAACCCCACGTCTTACTGCCATCTAAACAGAGCTGTGCCAATTCTGCAGCTCTTTTTTGATGAAGCAGCTGACCACCGTGTCCACCTTCGCCTGTCTTTGCCGTCCATCATGTCCCTCATTGGTGCACTCAGACTGGAATCTGACCATGGATGGGAGACAGACATCGAGGTGCTTGTATTCCTCTACTGGTTGGCCCATTCTGCATCCTACAGGATGGTAGCACAGACCTTTGATATCCCTAAGTCCTCTGTGCATGACATTGTGCACAGAGTAAGCCAGGCAATCATGGGAATTTTGAGGAGGGTGATTTTCTTTCCAATCGGTGATGACCTGGAGGCAGTGGGAGCAGGATTTGCACAGCTGGCTGGGTCACCAGCATTCAGCAGGGCAGTTGGTGCAATAGACGGCTGTCAAATCCGCATAAAACCTCCAGCTAATAACTCCCACTGTTACTACAACAGGAAGTTGTTTCATTCGATCCAACTCCAGGCCATCACTGATCACCAGGGGAAATTCCTTGATGTCTTCGTGGGATATCCTGGGTCTGTGCACGATGCCAGAGTGCTGAGGAACAGCCCTGTCTACACTGGCAGCCTTTATCCACCACCAGGAAAGTGCATCCTTGGGGATGGTGGCTATCCTTGCCTGAGTGCACCCACAGAACCCTGTGCAGGCTCGTTTCAACAGCAAGCACTCCCGTGCCCGTAACATCGTTGAGAGAGCTTTCGGGATGATGAAGACACGCTGGCGCTCGATTTTCTTCAAGGCCTTAGAGATCAGCCCTGCCTTCGTGCCTGAAGTGGTCGCGTGCTGTGCTGTGCTTCACAATCTCGCTCTTCTCAATGGCGACATCATTGAGGCAGAGGCTGAGGAAGACCATGATGACGGCCCCCCTGAACCCCACAACCTTCAGGCAAGAGTGGGAGAAGATGTGCGGAACAACCTGGCTGCTGCGGTGTCTGCTCCAAACATCTGTGTGCCTGCTCTCCATGAGCATGATTATCTGTAAAACATTTAAAAGGATTAAACATGTTTTGTAATTCATGTCAGCATTTTATGTTTACAGTTACATATTTATTTTTGTTATAGCGTCATTACTTTTGTGGTTTTACTACTGAGTGTTACTACTGAACTGGTAAGCTGAACTGGTCGATCTCTGCAGACATCTCCACCAGTGTCTGTATGCAAGCCACTTTACTCCAGGTTGCTTCTGGGTCATTGTCCCTGTAATAAATGCATGGTAAATCATTTTGGATAAAAGCATCTGTCAAATGCATACATGTAAATAAATGTAATTTATTTTTTTAAACCTTTTTTAATGTTCTCTGCTATAAATTACATACATTTATATATTTTTATTTGGTGGGTTAAAGAGTAAAAAAAAGTAAATACTGAATGAATTTATATGTATGGGTGCACTAACCATTCAGTTGCTATTTTACTGTGTAAAGTTAATGCAAAACTTTAAGTAGTTTGTTTAAATAGTGTAAAGTTCAACTTGGGTCATGGAGGGTCATTGTCCCACAGAGTTTTTTGTACCCTAATTATACACACCTGAACAATCTATTTAAACCAATTAATAACTGACTAATTGAAAATTACTGACAGGTGTGTTGGAATTGGCCCCTTCAGGGCAGTAGCCTTCCCTGACCTGCCTTGAATATCCTTGTGTGCTCTGTATGCATTTAGAAGTCACATAATACACACAATTAAAACTATTGTATGAACATCTTTTGTACATTACAACATAACACATTTTCACAAAATATTGATCACTTCATAAATATTTCATTTATGAATATCTCCATCTCAAAGTTATAACTAATTATCTAAAAGTGTATATTATATTCTGTAAATGCCTAGAGATTGTTTTATAAACATAGTATTGTGCATACTATACTTATGCCATGATTTGATATTGTTGTAGCAATGGTATAATGACCATATGTGGCAAGAATTTAATGTGACCTTTACACTTGAGCAACCGAAGGAACCTGGTTTTCTTAAAATTAAACGGAAAAGGACGGGAAAAGGACTTCTGATAACAAGTAATGTGATAAGCTTCACACTTTGTTGTTTGACATTTTCTTACTGATGTTGCCTAAAGAAGTCTTTAAAAAAAGATTTATATTTAAAAAAATTTAAAAAAATTTATATATTCTTAATTTAACTTTTAAAAAGCCAGGTTCCTTTGACTGCTCAAGTGTAAAGGAGGTCACACTATATATATGCGCATACACACAAGTGAACATTTTAAGTGAATCAGAAAAGTTCAAAGAATAAGACAAGAACAGGTATTGTTTTGGTTTTAGGACAGCTTTGATAAAAGGTTTTGGTCCACTTTAAATGTTGACTATTGAGATTATATTCAATTTCATTTAATTTTTGAAAATATGTTTGTTCTTACACATAAATGTGTAAATGATCAGAACATACTTTTGTCTTTTTCATATTTATTTTTTTGAAAGAATTTCGAGGAGGGAAAGGAATCTTTCATCCCTTTCCTTTGTCTCCCGGTCTCTCCTTTCCTCTCTCTCCCTTACTTCTCGTTGCCATCTCTCTTCTCGTTCTCTTGCTTCTCGGTCTTGTCTTTCCTGTCTCACTTGTCGCTCTCGCTCTCGCTCCGCTTCCCTCTCCTCCATCTCTGTTATTATGTCCTCCAGTTGTTTTGGCCTTTTTCGTTTGGCCCTCGCTGGCTCTAGGCTCGCTGAGGATGAAGAACACACAGCAACATCTGGAAAGGATGAGGCAATAAGGGCAGGTGGAGTGATGGAGGGTCTGCCCCCAATTGCCTCATCCATGGCACTATACCATTTCCAGGATGCTGCTGTGTGCGCTCCATCCTCAGTGCCAACACCGGTCTGTGGACATTTCAGTTCCTACAAAAATGCACAAACATATACAAAAGCATTCATTTTAATAGCACAATGTAATTTGATTTCTGTATTAGAACTAACAAAATGATCTTACTTTATATTTTTGTTTGAGGTTTTCCCTTTTTTTTTTTTTACAAATGCTGTTGTCACTCTGCCTTGAAGGCCCTGCTCCTCCACAAAAGCTCTGCAGCAAATAAACAGAAATCAAAAAGGAAAAGTTGTAAAAATTTCATTTGAAATAAACTACAACTTAGGATTTCTTAAAACAGAGTTTTTTATTCATTTCTGTAGTATACTCACTCAAAGCCTTTGATGGCAGCATTCCGCTTTTTGGTGAAGAGGGCTTCATTAGCCGCTCTCCACCTAATAAGCAGATGTGTGTGCTCATCTGTCCCTGTAACAACCAGACAATATTCAAGTAACCTCTGAGATTTGTGCTCAACCCTACATTTACATATTGAGGTGCTTGATGATGTTAAGTAGCTTTTTATCCAACACAAATATTCCTTATCGTTTAACAGTACTATTCGACAAATAAATAGATTACTTACATTTAATTATTTAATGGAAATGTATTTACATTACTTACATTCATCTATTGCACATAGTGCTGACAACAGTAAATTGTACTACACAATAGCACACATTTACATCACCTAACCCTAACATCAGATATTTACTTCACATCACATGTAACGTTAGGACCTATTAAACACAGTCGTATGAAATTCATATAGAAAATTTTACTACCGGACATTAAATAGCCATTTAGTAATCGTATTTAAGACAAATATGGTTTAATATGTATGTAAATCCACTTTGGAAACGTACGTGTGATTCCTGGAACTTAACAATTACTGTTAGCTATAAGGTTACATGATAAAACGCGATTTTAAAACAAAATCACAATTACACTACACCATTTAGCGTCTTTAAACTTTCAAAAATTTGCTGTACAGTACTTCAACAAATGCAAATTAGGAACCATGTTTTGGTTTGTAATACTCACATTTGAAACCCTCATCCAAATTTGCCGCCATGTTCGATTATGACGTATGCTCTTCTTCTTCATTTTTATGTTTGCTCGCGCGTGGCCTCCTGGGATAGAAAAGTAACCATCGGACGAGAACTCAATAATCTGGGCAGACGCAGTAGGCCATCCGGGAACTTCTCGACTACTCTTTTATGAATACTGAGGTTTCGGACATACTTATTCGCTCGCCTACTGCTTTTCCCCTACTATATAGTAGAGAAGTAGGCATATTCGGACGCACTTTAAGTAGACGTACGCCCGAATCTCGCGAGAATTAGTGCACTGGCCTACTAATTCTCGCCTACTCTTTTATAAATACTAAGGATTCGGACATACTTATTCGCTCGCCTACTGCTTTCCCCTACTAAATAGTAGAGAAGTAGGCGATTTCGGACGCAGCCACAGACCAGAATCGTGACGGATATCTTCAAAAGGTTTTTGAATTTTGGCGCTCTTTTTTCTCTGCATAGTGTTGCTATGGCAACTAGTAAATACCGTAAATTTAGTTATGCTAGCTTGTGTGGAAATATTTAAACCACGTGTGTTACAATTAACCCCGCGTTAGGTTGTGCCCCGCTCACCCCTAACTGTGCGTTCACACCGCCGCCGGCGAGAGCGTCAAAGTGGCCGGAAGTCATTCATTTTCAATGTGAGCCGGCGGCGAGAGCGGCACGGCGCGTTTTGGGCGGTGTGGGCGTCGGGGAGAGTTGAAGTCAGGTCAACTTTATGGTAATGAGCTATGACGCGGCTCGGCGGCAACCAATCGGAATGTAGAAGTTCACCGCTGAGAGGTTTCCAAAGAACGCAGTCCTGTAAACTTGGTTCCGGCCACATTAGTTCCCAAGTAAAATGGAGAAGTTAATTATTGCTGTGACGGGTTTCCCCATAATCTACGACGTGTCCCTGTTTTTAAGTTTGCACTTAACCATGAACACAAAACCCACACTATACAAATGGCTTTTAATTAGTTTATTTCGTTAGCAAACATGTAACTACAATTAAATTCGATGTCTTATTTTCATGTTTAAAATATTTAATGAGGTTAACTAACTCGCACCCTACTTGTTGTCAGTCTGCACAAGATCGAAATGCTTGTTTGCTTTGCGGCCGCTTTAAATACAAGACCAAGCGTTCGATCGTCAGAGCGTCAAGGAATCTTTCTACAGCGTTGCTTGCAGGGCGGCCAGAGCGAATTTTGACGCTCTCGCCGGCGGCGGTGTGAACGCACAGTAACTGTTGAATAAATGCTGACGCGGGACAAAATGCCCGATTTCCCAACACGTTGAACTGAGCAATGCCATTGTACCATTTTAATAGGCTACTTTTAAACGCACGTAACTCAGTAATGTCAGCTTATGTATTTTCTGAGGGGGGTGGGATTTTTGTTGGGAAAGTCGGAGGAGAGACGCACACTTCGATTAGACTGGATAAACACATGCAGCATCTTAATTGTTAAGAAAATGGTATAAATGTCTGGAATATTTTGATTATGTCCAATGCTTCTCTTTCTTTTTGCAATTATTAGACACATTTCACTATCTTTTCAAATGCCTAGGTCTGTTTAATTTCCTTAATTATAAAATTTCTAGCACAATTTTTAACGTTTATTCAAGCAATAATATATAAATTATCTCATGTTTATGCTTGTTTAAAACCAGGGATTAAAAACGAATTCCAAGTAAAAACCGTATTTTTTCTTTACATTTCCAGAGAGCGAAACGAACTAAATTAAACATTACTTAATAAATTCAAGGCACTATTTCCTTATTCATTTGATACAACTATTATAGCTATACATTTAATATAACATAATATTATTTTGTCATATTCGCGATTCCTGAATTTATATATGAAAATTTCGTTTTGAAGTGCATTCGTTATGTTTGTATAAGAAAAGTTGTTAACCTAGCCTATTAAGTTGATTTAATATTCTTAATAATTTTTAGAAGAAGTTAAAAGTTAAGAAAAAAGGAATTAGCTTGTAGTCTATATATTTAGGGCTATAGGCTTATTACACTGTAGATCGAAATAAAATAATTATTGATCATATTTCACATCGGAGAATCACTGACATAATTTAGAGTAGCCTACTTCGAAAACGAAACTATTTAAATCTGTATAAAGGAAAGACAAAATAAATCACAACAAGAACAATCTGTATTTTTCTTGTAATCAAGGACATTTCTTTTGACAAAAATTCCTAATTAATGCCGAATGATGTTTGACAGTGAAAGCATCTCCACCATAGCCGCATAATCGCTGGTTTCAGTCGCAAATATTAAACATGCGGGTCAGGAAGTGGGTCGGGTACAATATTTTCTTTTTCTTTTTTTGCGGTCCGAGTAGCAGGCTGGTTAGTTGAAAACGTCAGTCGGGTTCAGGTTGTTTATACATTGACCCGCGCATCACTGATAGCCTGCCCTTCTATAATGAATGTGCGTCAAAGCGGTAAAAATAAAAATAAAAATAAATAAATACTAGCATTAACGTTAACAGTTGTCCTTACTTTAATGGACTTTGATGGATTCACTAGCAAACTTCAAGTGACTTACACTTTTCTTTGAAAAAAAGCTCCTTATGTCTATCTTCTTTTTTTTTTTTTTGCTGCTGCCATCCTCACATGTATGTCACCCATAGACTGTAAAAAACACACCCAACACACATTCTTGCACAGGAAAAAAAATCCACTGCATTTGGCACTGCTTGTATCTGAATGCAGCCATAGCCTCTCACATGATAGCAGGGAAAGGCACAGCCAATCAAAATGTTCATATGTGTTTTGGGGGCGGGAGAACTCAAGGAGAGAACGTGATTTGTTGACAGCGCAATTTTTTTTAAGTGGATTAAATTATTGGTGGGGACATTTCAATGGTTGGAGGATATTGGTGGGGACACATCCCCTCCATCCACCCTAAATCTACGCCCCTGTTTGTAGCAATACAAAAAAAAAAATACATTGTATGGGTGAAAATTATGGATTTTTCTTTTATGCCAAAAATCATTAGGATATTAAGTAAAGATCATGTTCCATAAAGATATTTTGTACATTTTCTACCGTCAATATATCAAAACTTAATTTCTGATTAGTAATATGCATTGCTTAGAACTTCATTTACAAGATAAAGCTTTTGTTGCTCTTTCTAATAACTTTTCAATGCTCCAAAGCAGTGTCATATAGCATTAGATGTGTCAGGTGTCCTGTTGCTGTAGGGAATAATCTCCCATGACACTGTTTATAACATAAAAGACAAAAAAGTAGATGACTCATGTATACATGATGACTCATAATTTTATTCAACATGCCAAATATCTATAACACCATAAATACCATCCAACAGAAAATACGAGTGTCAAAATAATTCACTATTATACAAACAATGCACAACAATACAGCAGGTGATAATGTTTTTAATATCATGATTTCACTCCAAACAGGCTCAACTATTTATGTTTTTTCTTCCACAGAAGCTGAAAGAAAAAATAAAAATAACTTAATCTTGTCATGTTCAAAATTAAGCCTGAAATGAAAATATTAATTAATTCATATTACTCCATAAAACAGTTACTTACATGGAGTAAGATAGTAATCACTCTTTGATGTCTCAGATCCTTGTCCTGAATAGGAATGACACAATTAAACCAGGATGAATAAACAATAACACTACAGAAACATGAAAATGCATACACTGAACTCTGAGAGAGTTTACAGAACATTTACCAGCAGCACTTCTCTTCTTCCATATGACAAGTGCAGTTATGATGAGAACAGCCACACACATTAACACCAGCACACCGATCACTACAGACAGACTGAAGGATCCTGGCTCATATTCAGCCACATCTGAAATTGGGGTGAAGCGATTAAAAAATAAAAAATAAAAAAAATAACAGTAATCTACAGACAGTTTGTTTTGTTGTTTTTATTAAACCTAATTTCAAATTTTATTTCATTTCATTTTACTTAGATTTTCTTTACCAAATGTAATGTCCAGTTTGTTGTCCAGATTGAGGTGCTTCATTGTGCAGTTGTATTTATGTCCCTCACGTAGCTCTTCTTCACTGATCACCAAACTCTTCCTCATCTGGTAAGTCCCGTCTCCATTGGGCAGAATCTCTCCTCCTGTGATTTGATCATCATCCACAGGCTGACCATCTCTGAACAGGGTCAGGTTAATGTGACGCGGGTAAAAACCAGTGGCCAGACAGCTGATCTGAAGCCCTTTAAAGTCTGGGAGCGTCTTCCTTATGAGTCTAACTCTGGGTTTCACTACAGAGAAGGACGAAAAGTGTTATTGTTATTAAACAGTTTGGTTCATTGATTAATTAATGAATACATCATTCATTAATTTATGCTAATCATGATTTATAACATTTTAACTGAAGTTACTCAGGTTGATTCTCTCACATTTTCTCATCACATTGTTCTTCTCCATATTCAGGTACCTCTGCAAAACTTTAATGCAAATAGGATGGTAAACATTTTCATACATAAATTTTACTTTTAGCCTTTTTACTTGGTCCCATGTTACCATCCATGGAATTTTCATCTGGATATCATTTTTTCCCATGTCAAAGGTGAACTCTTCCATGTTTTGTCCACTGAAAGCATCCCAGAAATAAAACAGACCTGGCTTACTATTGTTCAACAGTTCGCATCCGGCAAGCCTCTGTTGAACATGTATACCTTCAAATGAATTAAAAAATACATAAATAAATAATAAAGACTTGTTATTTTTTCCTGACATAGTACATCTAGTTTTCTTGTTTCTACACCAAAAGCTTTAGATAAATAAAAACATAAAAGCTATGTTATTAAATGTTCTAATCAGTATTGTGCTAATACTGATATGTAGACTATAGTTCTCACCATCTGTGTGATTTAGATGTTCCTTAAGATAATCTGCTCGATCTTTCATGCTGTTATACACTTCACGAAATACATAAATTGCATCAGTTTGCTCTTCATCATCATACTTTGAATCACTCAGTCTGCGATGTAAAAAAGTCCATGTGATCGAATCATAATATCCTATTTGGACATCATCCAACATCAACACAACACTAAACTCAGGAAATTGTGTTTGTCCACCTATATATGTCACAAAAGCCATTAGTGAATGCGAACCTGTGGATAAACAACAAGCATACATTAGTATGCCATCAAATCAGACCGTTACATATGACAATGCATTCTTCTACACAAAGAGAGACACATAAGGCAAAATAATAAAGTATTAATTAGTTAATTTGTTTGTGGTTATTATTATTATTATTATTAGTAGAAGTATTATGATGTTTCGGAAATGAAGGGTGCTTTTTAACAGACCAGCTTACAACTTTAATGAAACATACATAAATTATACTGAACATTTACTAATGGTTTGATCATCATTTGTTCATGATTAATAACGATTTAATGAGATAATAGTACAATGTTGACATTTCAATGATTAATAATTGATTATTATTATATTAACTAGTAATTTATTAACCATCTACTAAGGATCTGTTTGATAATTTCATGATTGCTATTTTTTAAGATAATTTACGACAGATTTGTAAATCTTTAGCATATTACTTACAATAAAATGATTTCAAAATCATATTAATCATTTATAAACACATAGTCATGTTTTGTAAGTGATTAGTTCATAATGAACAAATTACTTGTAAATGAACTTGTAATGGACATGTAAATGAATTAACAAAACATACACAAATTGTTAGCATATCACTTATTAATCATTTGTGAATGTTTTGTAAATTATTATTTCATGATCACTTATAAATGACTTACAACTGAACGTTATTATAAAGTGTTACCCATATTTTTACATTTAGTACTTCAGGTGGTACAGAATATAGTTAAATGTTTCCAAGAAGACAAAATCAGCTAAATTTACCCTGATCTTCAAATTCAAAAAGTTAATGTATGGTTTTTCCTTCTGGAGCATCAGTGAGCTTTTGAACCTTCTGTAATTGTTGTTTAAGTGTTAAACGATGGATCTCAAAATCATCCAGTCATTGTTGGAAAGGGTTCAAATACACAAAAATGCTGGAAAACCAAAGTATTTGTCTGTCTGAAGAACAGCAAGCAGTTTAACTGTTCAGGACAAACAAGGGACTCATGAACAACAATCACTAAACAAACAAACAAACAAACAAACAAACAAAACACAGCTGTGGATCATTGAGGTAAGAACACAGTTTTATAAATCAAGTGGATGTAAACAGGCTAATTTTTATAAATTCAATTATTATTTTTTCTTGTGGACTATTATGTAAACATCTTTTATGTGAAATGTCTTATTCAGGTCAGTAGTAAATAAACAATAACATGCATTTTGAATGAACTCTCTTTTCTGTGGTAAAATAATTAACATTTTGTAGATTCTGAATTTTTTAACTTTATATAGGGTAAGACATAATATGCTTAATAGTGAGTCAGGCATTTTTGAGCTGCTTCAAATCCTCTGCATACATAATGTATGGCCCTTTCATTTGTACTATTTTGCAATTCTTCAATTATGTGAATTCATTTGTACTAAATTTTAGCTGATTTAATTTAGCAACCATTTTTTTTTTTTTCGCCAAATTTTGAATGGAAACAAATGATGCTGCATCCTTTCAATTTCAGTTGTGATTGGCTGGCTGGCCTCGTAATTCGATCAGTGATCAAAACATATCTATTAGAAAGTAGATTTTAAAAAAAGTGAAAATAAAATTTTATTATACGTTATATGCATCTGAGTTGTGCAAATGATTCAAAATGAATGAAAAAATGACTAAAAAGTTAACTTAATCACTGTCTTTGTATGAAAATTAATTCTGTCTGCCTTTCAAAAAAATATTTCCCTTTTCTAGTTTCAGAAAGACAATGTGATAAATGGAATCTAAACAATAAACAACATATAAGATGTTACTGTTAATCAATATTATATATCTGAACATTTGCAATGCTACACAACTGCTGCCTACATTTCTGAAATACCATTAAGCAGTTCAAAATGATATACAAAATGACATACCTGCTGTGGTGACTCCTAAACATGACCACACAAACACAAGAAAGAACATTGCTCTCTAGATTAAGCTCCCTGTAATTCAAAATACAGGTGTATTTTTTGTTTCTTGCAGATCTCAGTACTATATTTACAGCGTCCTGAAGCAAGCCAGAGAAGAGCTTGAGCTGAAGTTGAACCTGATTTACCGGTTTGTGGTTTACAGTTCTGTTACGCAGTTACTTAAAACGATAGTCTATCCAAAGACTTAAGATATTAGGAACCAGGGCAGTGTCACAGTCGGGTGTATGAGACGAACAGAGACGATAATTAAACAAAAGTTCTTTAATAAAATCTCCAAAAGGTAAATCAAACAGGGAAATCCAGAGAGGGAGACAAGTGAACACATTTCCAACATAACGTTAATATCGCACAAGGAAGACTGAACTGAACACAGCTTAAATAGACAAGATAAAACAAGACAGGTGTGGGTAATTTAATAATAATAGTGCAATTAAGGAGGGCAGAAACAGGAAGGACCAAATATGGGCAGAGGGAAAAACCAAATACAACAGTCCAACGGGGGGTGGGGGGTGAGTGGGGTGAAACAATAGGCAAAACATGTGACATTACACCCCCTCCCGGTAGGCGCAACCTCGTCCATGGTGGAGGAAGGGCTGATGACTCCAGGGGGCTGAACAACAGAGGAGGAGCAGGTGGCGGTAGAGCCTGAGGCGGAGAGCCGATGATCCTGGGTAACACAGAGGATCCGGAGGGCCAAGGTAGAGCCCTGCGCGGGACTGTTTTCTTTATCCCGCTCCCGCCCGCGCCCGCCGAATTTCTGACCATTACCGCCCGCTCCCGCAACGTGTGTGTTACACTCCCGCCCGCTCCCGCAATATGTATGTCCACTCCCGCCCGCACCCGCAAAACTCTGAGAATTTATTCCCGCACGATAATAGAAATGCATTGATTTTGCCTCTTCTCCCGTCCCGCAGGGAAAAAAAACGTATTTGTATTGCTGTTATTAAAGAGATTCATGTTTGTTTCTTTCCCTGGCCTGCATGTATTCTGACACACTGGTAGGGAATAGTAGCCTGGGCTACCGGGGACTTCTAAAACGCTTAGGCTACCGACTTCAAGTACTTTTTTTCACGTAATCGCCGTATGCAGCCAGAGGAGGGAGCGCCGCGCCACTCATTACAACACACAGACTAATCCAGCGCGTTGTGCCGTAGACAGGCCGTTAGCAGTACAGAACGGATTTGCATCGGGCGAGGGAAGAGGGAGGGCAATGCGGGGCAGCCCAAACAACGGGAAAAAGGCGAGTGGACGGAAGAAAACTGGACAGGTTTTCCCGAAACCCCCTCTCGAAATCCCCCTGCAAAACAAGTTAAGCTTTCCAATGAATGGAGTTGCACTTTACCTTATTGGAATACCTCCGTATCCTGAAAACGAAGTAAGTGCAAGACTTTTTTCCTCACTAACACAAAGCGTGCTGACCCCCAATTTCCACCGGCTGCGTTACGGCTCCGGCACGGCGGCGGAGTCAATAGGTTTCCATTAAAGTCAATGAGTGTATTTCCACTGAATGCGGTACAGCTGCGTTCCGACTCCGGCGATCCGCAGCCCTCCGGAGCAGATACGCAGAGCTTCTATTTTTGCTGAATGCCGGAGCGCTCCGCAGCACTACAGGGCAGAGTACGCAGGACAGGAAGTTCGAGTGACAAAACAGAACAGCCAGAAACAAAATAAAAGATCCGTTTAATTTTCAAAATAAAATACACCGCGCTCATATTTCCCTACACTACACCTTGAAAACGTCATAATGGGCGGAGACAGGCTTGTTGAAGTTTTAACCCCGTTGACACGATGGATGAAGGTTATTGAGGTCGGTAGGTAATTCAGAAAAGAGTTCTATCCTATACTCTTCTGGATGGAAAACTGTTCCTGGTTTGGTAGTTCTGTTTATAGAAACTACATATCGCGCGATCACACCAGAATTCACGAGATTACATGGGGCCTCGTGACGTCAGCTGTCAGTCATGACCGCAGCCGTTCCGCAACAAATCTGGACCTGGTGGGTATTGACGGACAACGGAACACGGAGCTGTCACGCAGCGGAGCCGTTCCGCAGACGTTCCACATCTGGTGGAAATTGGGGGTGAGCATCCCGATCTCGCAGTGCTTTTTTTAGCCGCCCATTCCTGCCCGCAGCAAAGTTCAAACCGCCCGCTCCCGCGAGATTTACGTTGGGTCCCAATCCCAGTGCAGCCCTCTAGGCCAAGGCGGAGCCAAAGGCTCTGGTGACCGAGGCAGACCGAGGCTCCCATTGTTGATGGCTCTGTCGCAACCAGCTATGGCTCTCCGTCTGCGGTGGTATCGGGCTCTGGCTCCGTGTGTCGGGGTGTGGGTTGGCTGGGATCTGGGTCAAGAGTGGGGTTGGTGTCGTCCTCCACAGTTTGCGAAGATCTGCTGGACACCAGCACCCACTCAATATTGGCAGCGAAATTTCCTAGAGGATCATGCCCGGACAACCGCGCTCTGCACTCGGCATTCAGCCTCGTCCTGTCGAGTGTCGTCCGGGTAGTGGGTTAGGTTGGCGATTTCCACAGACAGTCTGGTATGGTCCTTGAGGGAAAGGCTCCACTGCTCCAGCAAGAGAAAATCACGCTGAAATTCACAGGAAAATGGGAAAATCACGCTGCTTAACTTTAGCTGGTGCAATATTCTGTCACGATCAGGTGTCTGAGACGAACAGAGGAGAATTGAGAATTGATGAACACATATCCAACATGATGTTAATATCACACAAGGAAGACTGAACTGAACATAGCTTAAATAGACAAGATAAGACAAGACAGGTGTGGGTAATTTGACAATAGTGCAGGTGACGAGGACAGGAACAGAAAGGAGTAAATATGGGCAGAATGAAAAACCAAATACAACAGTCCAATGGGGGTGAAACAATGGGCAAAACCAAACAGACAGTCCATGGGGCGTGACAGGCAGAAGGTGTTCAACCACTATGCAGTGACTAAAGATTTTTCTACTGGCCCAGTTGGTCCAGTAACGCTATAAATAAATAATGTTATGACACCAATATTTGGTATACCAGTGAAATTCACAATTCTCAATTCCAGTTTTGAAATCATAGGAACCAGACCACAATACAGCTCTTAAATGTCAGCAAAGGTCACAGTATTTAGACTGTAGATGGCTTTAAACTGCACTATTCATTCACACAGAAACACATAGACATAATATTTAGCACTCTTTTTGCACTTTAATATTCAAAATCACTAATCCACATTGGAGTTTTGTTAAATAAACAGCGCTATTACAGAAATCATATTGTGTGGACGCCCTGCTCTAACAGACTTGTGTTAAATTGGTATCTGAATGCTGAACATGCTCCTCCTGAACTTTAATAAAACATCATTTCAAATTTATTCAACAGAATAATTTTCAAGGGATCTTTAATTTGATGTATGAAAATGTAGAGATGTATGAAAATGTACAGCAGAAATATTCTTCATAAAAGAAGTTTGTTCTCCTTTCTGCACCTGTCGCACCAGAGACTCCAATAAGAGAGTCATCCATCCAGATGAGATGATCAAATATTGGGATTTTATAGAAGACAAAATACAAAAATGTATAACACTTTGAAATTTGGACCAGTGCAAGCTCATTTATCACCTTGAATTGAAACTGACAAAAATATGTTTTAATTTTTTAAAAAACTGGTAAATTATACATAATTAAATATTTGTGTTGTTGAAATCAATAAATGTAGAGTAGCTTTCTCCCTCTTTGTCCGACTCTCTGAGATCTGTTATGGATCTCTTCTAGGGCTTCTATCCTTCTTGTAAAAAGGACTATCCTAGATGAAATGATGAACAATTTGTCCCATATTTTTATACTTTCTGTAATTGTCTATAAACACCTCTTTTTGTTGAGACTGAATGGCGAGAAAGCCTTGCAAAAAGCCTATTTCCTGGTATGTATTTTGTAAGCATTTAATAACCAGTGTCCTGGTGTCACAGTTCTGTCTTTTGGTCATTGGTTTCTCCCTTTGTCTCCCCCTGTCATTCTGTTGTGATTTGGTTTAACCCTCGTTTGTCAAGATTCCGGTCACCTGTGTTTAATTATGAGTTACCCTTTATAAGTCTGTCTGTCTGTCTTTTTGAAGATGGACCATTCACTCCACAAAAAAAATATGTTTTATGCATTTTTATTTGTTCTCCAAGAACTAGAAATCCAACTGTCCGTGATAAAAAAAAAAAAAAGTCTTTAGTAGGTAGTTTACCGCTTACCTTATGTTTTCGTTTGCCTAACTCAGATTTGAAGCCTTTGTTTGATGTTTTTCGGTATTTAATTAACTAGCCAGATCGCAAACAGATTCAGTCACCCATGCAGCCTTGTGACTAAATGACAGAATTCAGCTTATGACTGAATTAAAGCCTTCAATCACAATGTGACATTCAAACCTGCGTTCGCGCTGCCCAGAGAGAACAGTTTAATGCGTATGAAACAGCTTTACACAGGCATTTGCATCGCTGTTTCTGTGTTACAAACATCCAAATAATCACAAAAGTACTGGAATAATAGTTTATAGTTCGGATATAAACACTGTTGTATACAGCAGCGAACAAATTAGAATAAATCACCTTTTTTTAAAGTGACAACGCTTCAAATAAATATTGTATCAATTACACCATAACGTCAGCAGGTGGCGACAAGTGACTGATGAAAAAGAGAGTCATTCAAAAAAAATGTTGATTCTTTCAGAAATGAAACAAGTTAATTCTTCATGAACGAGTCCTTGAATCATTTATTCAACTTAATTTTTTTAACAATTCATTGAGTATTGAATATATTTTAATAATAGACTGCAGACATTTTAGTGG